>NC_135344.1:42041179-42344775 GCF_023851605.1 Tamandua tetradactyla
TGAGCTCTCTAAAACCAGAAATCCAATGCTAAATTCTCTAGGTATCTAAAGTAAATATCACAGATTATACACACTTGTTTATTTTATTCATAGCAGATTACTCTGAGACCTTGATTCAAAGATTATCTGCTCTCATTTTCCACATGTATGTAACAACTTTTTAGTCCAGTTTCCTAATTTATGAGCATTAGAGCAACAAATTAGAGGTAGGAATGAGAAGTAGAAGGACTTTGCTATAGGTAGGCATACTAATCACACACCTTGAAGTGATAGCTGTCAAGGAAAAGTTGGTCAGAATTAAAAATAATAGGTCAGTTAAAATAATACAGCAGTGTCAGGACAAACAGTCCCTCCTTACATTTAGCATGCAGTAATGAATATTTAGAATAATGGTTCCGTGTCCTACACAAAAATATCAAATGCTGTCTATAGAGCTCTGCCTTAAAAAGATAGCAAGATTTGAGAAATATTTTAGTATGACTTTCATTATTAATTTCTAAGTGAAATTTTATTTTTGCTAATTTCAATTATATTCACCTACATGGACAACCCCTTTTATGATGATCTTTGAAAGAGAAGTCCCCCGCCCAACTAACATAACTCATCCTTTTAAGTTCCCATTTCCTTATTCTAATAAAAAAATATTTTCTATTTTTCTCATGGAAATATCTGAAATGTTTATTCTTGAACTTGTAATACTTGCAAGGCCATTTTTCACTTTATACCAACTAGCACTGAACTGTTTTCTGTACGGAAAGAGGAAACTCAATATTGCTTGTACAGCATATCTCTTTTTCTGCTGAGTCTTTTATCCATTTTGGCCAGTGGTACATATTGGAGTCTTGAAATTATGACTTTCCTGTTCATATACACGTGATGTATAACAAATTGGACATCAAGCCAAATAGATGCACTTTTTATTTATTTATTTATTTTTGATCACTAAAATAATCAATCTAGAACCTATCTGACCTCAACTAAACTCCCAGGAAACTGGATGTATTTTTAAACAATTTGGCCAAGAAATACTTTTTTGGTCTGTTCTACCAAGCAAATTAAATACATTTGTAGATGTAGATGAGAAAGAGGGAGGGAGGGGAGAGACAATATTTGCAAGGAAATAATTTTTTGCTAACATAGACCGCTCACTAGTCATCCATGCTTCAAGAAATTGGCATTTGCAATAGTGTATCACCTTTTCTTACTATTAAGAGGAATCATTTAATATTTGGGATGGTATGGCAACTATTGCACAAAGCTGGGAGTAAAAGTACAGATAAAAAAAAATCCTGAGATTTTTATCTTTCTGTCCTCATTTTATTGAATTTAGAAACACAAACGTTTTCAGAAATTTAAGCAAACCTAAGTCTTTTATCCATTTTGGCCAGTGGTACATATTGGAGTCTTGAAATTATGACTTTCCTTGGTAAAGTCATAATTTGCTTGGTAGAACAGACCAAAAAAGTATTTCTTGGCCAAATTGTTTAAAAATACATCCAGTTCCCTGGGAGTTTAGTTGAGGTCAGATAGGTTCTAGATTGATTATTTTAGTGATCAAAAATAAATAAATAAATAAAAAGTGCATCTATTTGGCTTGATGTCCAATTTGTTATACATCACGTGTATATGAACAGGAAAGTCATAATTTCAAGACTTAGGTTCTTAAACCTAAGAATTTTTTAAAGAGTCATTATATATATAATTCCCACCTGTGGTCGCTTTGAGTTAGGTACCCCAGGAAAATATAATCATGCACATTATTATTCTTAAGCTATATCTGTTTTTGTGAACTCATTGTAAATAGGACCTTTAATGAGGTTACTTCAGCTCAGGTGTGACTTAATTGAATCAGAATGGGTCTCAATCCTACAGTTTATAAGAAGGCCTTATAGAGAAAGCCACAGAGAGAGAAGCCTCAGGGAGCAGCCACAAACTGGAAGTCGGTGGATCTGAAGAGAAGGAAGACATTGCCATGTGCATTTCCATATGACAGAAAAGCCAAGGACCGTGGTAGTCAGTCATAGAACCCCTTAGTTTTAGGGAGAAAGCATTGCCTTGTTGATGCCTCAATTTTGGGTTTCTTCTAGCCTCAAAACCATGACTCATAAGTTCTAGTTGTTTAAACTAACCCATTGTATGGTACTTGTTTTAGCATTTGGAAAACTACACCAGGGGGATCATGCCTTAATTATTATATCCTCAGACCCTATCAAAGCCCAACGAAGATTTCCAGTTGCTCCCTAGACTCCTTTGTTTCATAAGTGTCCCTTCTTCCCTAAGTCCTAATTCCTGCTCTTAGATGCCCTAATTGCTAAGCTGAACCAAAGTCTCAAACCTCTGATTGTCTTCTCCCTTTTAGCCACATCTGCCAACTGTGGATTTCAGTTTTGAGAAAGCTGATTTTAGTTACGTTGGAAAGGAACTGAAACTCGGTCACATAAAAGTGTGAATGGCTGATTAGGCTTATTGTGATATACTTTTCAAGGAAATTTCCAGTTTCATATTGAATAGTCCTATAACCTGAAGGGACTAATTTCTAATGAAGAAATTTGGAAAATAGGGTGTTTTTTTTGTTTTTTTGAGTCAGAATTCCTTTAACCTAATTCATAATGATTGCTTATTCGGCCTCAGTCTCAAGTCAGACATGGTTTCATTGTTAACTTTCACTTTGCTCGCTAACAAATATCTCCGTATTGTTTACAAAGATAAAGTAGTTAGCATTTTAAAAGCTTGCAGAAAGAGACAAGCTTATTATGTTCTTAGATGGTTTAGAACACACTTGCATAATTTCACTTCAGCTACACTGGTAAGTCTCCACTAACTGGATGTCTGCAGAGGCAGACGGACACTTTTCTCCCTGCTCTACTTTGCCCGGAACGAAAGCTCCATTCTTTTTACTTTCTTCATCATCCTCTCTTAAAATGCATAGATGTTTGGGGATGATGTTGTTTGTGTATTTGCAGATGAGTAAGTTGTAGGTAAAGAAAGTTCACACTTTAAGTAAAATGTCTCTCAATTCTTTATACCTCCATACAAACATGTTTGTGAGAGCAAGTTTTGAGGAAGAAGTAACAGCACAGCAGAAGAGAATGAAAGAAGTGATCTGATGGAGGAAGATAAAATATTTAAGGTGGGAAGGGAAAACTGGGGGTGCTGGAAGAGAATCTTTAGCCTTGAGCTGGCAAAATTTCACCACTGATAATTCAAAATGGTGTCAAGAAATCAAGAGGGTGACTGACCCAGACAAATCTTTTGTCAAATGCTATGTTTTTCTGTTCGATAAATCATCTCTGGTTCTTTATTTTCTCTCAAATAAATTTTCTCAGAGAAAACACATATTCTAGAAAATAAAATGTTCAAGCTACAAAATGACATCTCAATTACTTGCACACTCAGTCATTCTTACAAGTAAAACAAAATTGATCAATAATGTTTGCTGTAGTGTGCCCCATTAAGCAGCTTTTCTTCCTACTATATCTCCATAAAGCTCTCTATTCCCAGAAGTACAAGATTGAAAGAAAAACAACAGCTATATAGGAGAAAGAGTATATGCCATGTTAGATCTGTTTATGCTAATCTTAATTTATCCTCACCAAAGGGAATAAAATGAGCTACTGAAAGCCTTCACCTCTTGTTTATGACTCTCCTTGGCACTCTGGAAGTTGTCTCTCCTGACATGCTTTTAGAGGAAACCACAGTTTTTTTAGTCTGTATCTCAGGTGTGCAATTTATTTTTGTTTCCTATGGTCTTTATCATATTAATTTTGACGTCAGTTTTACTATTCCTTAGTCCATATAACCATTGGCTTCCACACATAACCCCTATAATACATTATGCTGCCATTTGGGCTTGTGGCTTTGATGCACATTAGGAAGTGAATCTGAACTTTTTAGGTGATCTTAAAATAATCCTTTCTTTTGCTATTCCTTTGCCATTCTGATCCAAACACGTCCTTTAGCACATTTGTGAAAAAGAAAAGAGACAATAAAAGGATTGGTTTTTAAATTCTTTCTTTGTATGAGGTATGGCGGGGGTCACATTTAATTCTTTTTCCATGTGAGTATCCCCTTATTGCAGCACCATTTGTTGAATTTTTTGTTTGTTTGGTTCTGTTTGCTTGCTTGTTTGTTTGGGAAGTGCATGGGCTGGGAATCGAACCTGGTTCTCCTGCATGGCAGGTGAGAATTCTACCACTGAACTACCCTTGTACCCCTTGTCTTTTAAATTTGTTTTTAATACTTTAGTACATGGGAACAGAGAGTATTATTTTCTATCATATCTTATTATTTAATTGTTATTTTTTTTTTGTTCTCTCTCCACTCTATATCACATATTCTTTTCCTACCTCTTCTCTTTAGGAAAGAATTCTGTGAGCTTTTAAAGATCACTAATGCCAATATTTAGCATCTACTATGTGCTCAAGAACTGATTGTTCAATTGGGAAATGAATGATACACCACAACACCCTTGTCCTCCTTTGCCATTGGCTTCTAACCCTTATTAGCTTCTTCTTACCTTTTCTATTATTTATAACCTCTGTGATAACGTTATATTCAGTGTAACTTGTATTTATCGGGCATCTGTGTGCCAGGTATTCAGGATAAAGCAATGAACAGAATGATTAAAAATCTTGGCTGTCTTGATGATTTCATTCTAGTGGGGAAAGACAAAAATAAAACTGATCACTAAAATATAGAATAGGAAGTTCGATATAAAGAAGAAAAGCAGGGAAAATGGGTAGGAGATACAATTTAAGATGTTTAACAGAGTGCTCACTAAGAAGGTGCCGTTTACAGAAACGTCAGAAGAAGATGGAGTAAACCCTGCAGCAAATCAGCAGTGACCTGAGTCAGCCTGGATATCCAAGGAAAACCACAGGAACCGGTGTGGCTGGAGTACAGTAAGCAAAAGGGAGATTAATAAGTAAGGCTATCGTGTCTCCTTGGTGATAAAACCCAGAAGAGGAATGCAAGGCCACTCTATGAGACCATGGGACAGTATCCCTTTGGACCTCTTTGTGCACTGGACAAACGGCTACTGAGAGGTTCCTGCTACCCTGAAATCCAGGCTGGACGATATGTGCCTGGCTTTAGTGATAATGATTCGCAGGAGCTATTAGTACCCATATATATTCATTATTGAATCTGCTACTTTCAGTTGCTTATTAAAACAATTGTAGTACACTGCCCAGCATGTGCTTACATGTTATATTTCTTATAAGTCTGTCTTCTCTCTCCCCACTAATGTACATAATCTTTAAGAAATTCTCTTTTATTATTTTTCCTAATAACCATGGTGCCCAGGCCAGAGCTGAGTTCTCAGCGGGAAATCAATAAATACATTTAAAACAGGGATAGTTTATCATTTCTTTGTTCACCAGGAAAGCTTTCATAGCCTGGATATGGTAATGTTCATGAAATGCAATTAGAGATAAAAATGTGTTTTAAATCTCATATGTGTGTACACATGTGTATTTGTGTGTACATATAACACAACAACAGCTATGACAGAAGCAATCGTTTATATGTAAGATAATTTTGCTTCCCAAGATATTATGAGATTATGCCAAAATTATGTTTTCCCAAGGATAAGTTTGGATAAATAAAAACGCTCCATGAATATTCAGCTGTGCTTTTGGATTGAGATTTCTGCTGTTCTGAATAAATTCCAAGAGCATTTCTACATTTGAGGTTCTATTACATCTTTAAAGGCCAGATCACTGTGGAGAAGAGATTATGAATTGCTGATTCTTTTAAGGCAGACTTGTGAGCCGAGTCAAAGATATCAGCTGGATAAATAATTGTGTGGTAGGCATGCTTTATGCCTTTAGTCATTTCTACAGAGCTAAATATTTTCATATATAAGGATATCATTCTTTATTTTTTTCTAGTAATCTAGTAAGCAGAAAGGACATAAGTCTATTAATATACTTTATAATTTATAAAACAAATGCCATTTCCCAGATTCCCAACTCTGAAATTCCTGGAAAATCCAATATCAGAACTAATCAAATTGGTTTTCCAAATAAAATTATAATAAATGAAAAATAATTAACATAGTCAATAGTGCCAGAGTTCACTTGACTTGGAAACAGGAAATAGTTCTGTGGCCTCTCCCTACCATGCCTTAGTTGAATGACCTTAGGGAAGTTCCTAGTTTTCTTGAGGTACTTTATGTGGGGAAAAAATAAAGAATGATATTTACCTAATGGTGTTCTTGGGAAGACTGGATAAAATAATGCAATGTGTGAAATAAGAGGAAGGTATTTTTAAAACCATCTAAATTATGGGGCGGGCCGCGGTGGCTCAGCGGGCAAGAGTGCTTGCCTGCCGTGCCGGAGGACCCCGGTTCGATTCCCGGCCCCAGCCCATGTAAAAAACAAACAAACAAAACAAAATATAATAAAACAAGAAAATGTTTAAAAATGTTTCCCTTCCTTCCTTCTCTGTCTTTCCTTCCTTTCCTCCCTCTCTCTTAAAAAAAAAAAAAAAAAACCATCTAAATTAGGAATCTCACATTTAATATCTTTGCAAAAGTCTATCATCTTAATGTTGGTGAGGCAGAGAATTGAAAATCTGTGATTTAAATACAGATCCTGAAAATGGAGGTTTATACAGACTAAAATACAAAAATGCAAGTAGCTCTTTTCTCTCTTTCGAAGTTGACAACTGGTAGAGAAAGCTTTGAAAAATTCCATCTACACTATCTTTTTTTTTTAAATTTCTGACTTCCCTTGGGCTATAGAGATGGGACTGGACAGACATCTGGAATCAACTATTATCCTGGAGATGATTTGGCATCTCCCAGGATGGTCCATATTAACATATCCCTGGATGGCAGAAGTTATCATATGCCTTGATAGCATAACTTGCATATTTTGGAAGGCATTTCTGGGAACAGATTTTTTCAACAATGAACATGCCAAAGACTTGACATGAGAAGTACTTATGCCTAATGTCTGTCATTCTCTCTCTGCCAGTTCATCTTTCCTAGGCTGGCCCTCTGCCACATTGGCACCTGAAATGCAGCAAACAATGTCACTAGATGCTGAAGGTATGACCGTAAGTTGTGGTTATCTTCCAAGCAATTACCATATGGTGTGCAGTTCAACTCTTCATCTTGTTCGATGGGAGAATAATAACAATGACAATAATGCATTTAATAATGTATTTTATATTTGAGACCTACTTTATCCCCATATTTCTGTGCGATTTAATAAATTGATACAAGGGAAATATGGGAAACTATTAAAGTTTAGTCAACTATCCAGTCTCACTATTGCATATAAGATATTTCTAAAGCAGGCTTGTTGAAGGGATGAGAAAGATTAGCATATTGAAACAGGATCAGGGAGAAATTTGAGAAAAAAACATGTTACCAAATTAAGCATGCCTTTATATAAGGCAAGCCCTATACCCAAGCTTCTGTTTATGATTACCACCCCTGACAAATATTATTTGAAGTTGTGTAGAAAAAATTGAGAGAGATACATTCAAGAGGTAAGATGAGGGCATAAATAATCACGAGTACTCTTCTAGATCTCAAATTCAAGATCTACCACTGGCAATTTTACAAAACTAGATCACATTTTTTATCAAATGTCAAACTAGAAGACTACTGTAGCCAGCTTCTTAAGGGACTGAGTCAAATCTGAGATGTTCAAGCTTCATTCAGTCAATAACTGTTTGCTGAACACCAATGAGTTGAAGATACAGTGATCACCTAGGTTTTAGTCCCTGAAATCGAGGATTTTGTATCAAATTGATAGAGACTGAAAATTAAGAATTATGATCCATTATGAGAAGGGCTATGTAGAGCACATAGCAAGGACTTTGAAAATTGGGTGGGCATCTGTAAAGTCTTTCTGAGGATTGGATTACTATGCTTTATTTTAAGTGAAAATTAGAGGCTATCATATAGGAAAGGAAAATGGCTTTTCAAGTAAAGAACTTAACATGTAAATAGTTATGGAGGTTCAACTTCCATTATATATACAGGAAACTAAAATAAGTTTGTTATAGATGGAATAATATTTGCTTTTAAATATTTCATCTACTTTGATTTTCAAAGAGACTTGCCAAATGAAAAGCCCAAGCATCCTGTTTCCCACTTTATGGAAAAAGGTGGAATGTTTCGAGAAGGTAGGTTATGTGCTGTATCAGTCACTGTTTGCCAAAGAAACAGAATGAGCAGAATATATGTTGGGACAAGAGATTTATTTTAAGAAATTGGCTAATGTGATTGGGGGGCTGGCAACTACGACATCTGTAGGCAGGCTTGTAGGCTGGAAATTCCAGTAAGAACTGATGTTGCAGTATTGAGTCTGAAATCCAGAGGATAGTTCAGAAGGTTGGAAATTCAGAGAGGATGTTGTTGTTTCAAGATGGAACTTCTTATTCTGTCTGGGTCCCTCTGTTCTTTTTCTTTAGGCCTGAAATTGATTAGATGAGGTCCCCCCACTTTATCAAGGATAATCTCCTTTACTAAAGCCAAGTGATGGAAATGCTAATCACATTGACAAAATACCTTTATAGCAACACCCAGGCTAGTTTTGAATAAATAATTTGATGCCATAGATAGCCAAGGTGACACACAAAATCAAGCACAATACCTGCCCAAGTCAAACTGTAATGCAGAAGAAGGAATGCCTTTTCATTTCTCATCTAGTACTCTGTATAATGCATTACCCTGCATTAATTCATACTTCATGAGGATGACAGACTATTAAAAAGAGGCACTGATCATTAAATCATAAAATGGGAGGAGACTTTTGAGAAATCTCCAAAGAATAATGCACAGCCACTCTTCCTATTTCAATCTGCTAAGAATATCTTCCTTGCCCCATAGCCACTGCTAATTTATCTTTTATTATTTACAGCATAAACATTAATCTCATTGAAGCCCTTCATATATTTAAGCATGCCACAGTGTCATACAAATTGTAAACTCAATACAATTTCACAAAATGTTATTGGACAATTTTTGTGTACAAAATATTTTGGAGTTAATGGGGAACCGTTTCAGACGGTCATAAATATGAGCATGGAATTACCCCTTCTTGTGGTAGCTGACAGGTGAAATACTAATCTCATAAAGTCTTGGTAGTAAAGATAGAGTAGGTACAACCACATGAATATACTCTAGGAATTCAAAGAAAAACAATCCTAAATTAATTTGTGAGGATGCATGGGAGATTTCTTGGAGGAGGTAGTTTGAACTGGAATCTAGGGAATAGTCATGACTTTAATGAATATTATATATGAGTCAGAGTTGGTTGGAGAGAGAGAACACAATATGGGGAAAGATAAGAGATCAAGAAAACATAGCAATATTCCACAAATAGAGTAAACAGAACTCTTAATATGTTGAAATATCCCATTGGAAAGATTAGGAATTATAGAAATGGAAAATAGTTGCATTATAATTTAATTATCACCGCATCTTTCTTCCAAATATATAGATATATTTATATATTCATATATATGTAAATATGTGTATATACACATATAAATACATGTTTGTATATGTATATATTCATGGTAGCTATGTTCTATGACAGTGTATTTGCTGAGTTAGCAAATACAGAAGTAGGGGAAATACAGGGTTAGGTTCCTGTGAGCCTTTGTTGTCAACATTTTCATCAACTGATCAATACATAACCTTAGTTTCTGAGTATTTCTGTTTACAGGCAACTTATTTAATAAATATTGTTGATTCGTTAATGTTGAACTCGTAACCTATAGCAGTATAACTCATGCCTTGAACAAAACTTATCTAACACATTTCCTCCATGAGACAGATCACATCACAGACTTTTTTGCACCAGGAACACTAGACAGCACTTCAGTACTATGCTTGGGGGGCATTTTAAACAGTGAAATCACTAACCGAAAGCACAAAAATGTGAAATCAGGCACTGACAATATGTGAAAAGGATACTTGCTTACATTTATGAGCACAGCAACATGAAGGTAGAGTGCTCCCTTGTACAACCTCAGCTGGGGACATAGCTTTAGGTGACGCAGGTTTTTCACAGCTCTGCACATGTCCACAAATAACGGCAAAAGCTGCATGAGTAATGATTTGGGGGCTACAAAAAGATTTTAGTAAGTAGGCAATTTCATAGGTACAGAATCAGCAAATAATATTGACTATATATATATTAAATAAAATACATATGTATGCATATACATGTAACATTAAAAACATTCTTAAAGATTTAAATTTAATTCGTCATTTGTAGATGGGCAAACTGACATTAGAAAAATTAAGGAACTCGCTGCAAAGTTACACAGTTAGCAGCAAAAATGAATTATAAACCAAATGTTAATTACCCAGCATCTTCTATGGCATTATGCACAGGACAAAGCCTTTCAAATGACCTGAAGGTTTTTCCCAATTGCACCCGAATTTACTGCTCTCCTCTCCCTTCAACATATCTACCAACACCTCAAATTGAACTCTTAGCATCCCTGAGCTACCAATGCCTCTTTTGAAAACCTTTAAGATGTTGTATAAGCTGGTCTATCCTCCAGAACATTCTTTCTTCAAATGGCTGTCCACAAATATCCAATGCTATCAAGCAGACCCAGTTACATAAAATAAAGCAGCTGCAATGTAAGGCTCTAACTGCAGACCCTAATCCCCAGGATAGGGAAGGGATGGATTGGACAAACCTTGTACTAGGTGATATCTGGAAACTTCCATGAGATTTATTTATATATGTTGTTATAACATATAACTTGCTTACTCCCAGCAAGGATTTGAGTCAGCTAGCTGAAAGTTAAAATACTTGCAAAAATCCTGTTTTGAAGTTCTTTGATGTGAAAATTATACTGCACAAGTTGGCGCACTGAGAGTTCCTTGTCTGATTTCTGCCCCCATGGCTGATCCATTTCAGCAGTGCAATTGCTTGATGATTTTTTTTTTTAAAGCAAATTTAACTGAACAACTCACACTCTCAGAAATGCTTTGATTTTACTTTGGTTTATGCTCAGGGCAAAGATTTTGGCTCTGGTTTTCCCATCCATGATCATGAATTTTCTTTAAATAAATAAAATGCAAGAGGAAATCAATGTCCAGTGTCTTGGCTGAAAATGAAGTGAAACAAACATCCAGGATGCAGTAAGCATCCAGGTTTCTATAACTAAACTCGATCAAAGCACCAAATGTGAGAAGCCCAGGGGAGTCTGGGTTTCTCCCCCCTGTTAGGAAGTGTCCAACAGCTGATAATTAGGGAGCTAACACAGTCTTTCTGTTGAGTGCTGGCCTAATAGTTATATGCATGAGTTAAGATATCAAGAGATCTGAAATGTTTCTAAAAGTGTTCTTGGTCCTTTCCTAATGCCTTAAATCTCTCTCTTCACACTCTTCTCTTCTTTCCTCTTAATGCTGGAATTTGGAGTTACGTTGATGAAGAGCCCTCTTATTGTAGGGAATAATTGATGTTTTTAGTGAAGCAAGTTAATACCCAGCTTAATTTTTTTTCTAAATTCTGTAACATTGTAGATCTTTAACTTAAAATATGCTTTTTTGTGTGTGGGGTAAGATTTTCAGGTGTATCTAAAAATTGAAATAATATATAATCTGCAGCTAATATCTTTGAAATGAATAATGTCAGATGGAAGGGAGAACCCCCTGAAATGAAAGAAGTATGCTCAACCAGGGTTGAGAAACTGAAGAGAAATGTGGGAGTTAAAGCTTAAGAAAGGAGAGCTGAGGCTTGGTAACATGCCTGAGGAAAAGAGATGAGGGCCTTGGAATAAAGAGTCTAGATCATTGATGTCAGCTATGAAAGAATCACTTTATCCTGAACCTGAGCTAAAATAATAAGTCCTGTTAATAAGTCTTTGGTTCTTCATTTCAGGTTTTTGGTGATATGAGATATTTTCTAATCTGATCTTGAAGTCTGCCCTTCTCTAGGACCACCATTGTTGAATTACTTTACTTCCAAATGTTCAGTCTGGACCACCAAAACTTTTTCTTGATTGAATGAAACTTATATTTTCAACCTTCATTTGGTCCACAATTTGTTCCAAAAAGGCCTCTATATTCCCAGCCTTTTCCTTTTGTAAATCCCAAGAAGTCCAAAAGAGAAAAAGGGAGATGCTGAAAAAATCTATATTGGCTTTGATTGCAAAGAATAGGTAGCAGGAAAGTCAACTTGGTCTAGAGTTGAAGAAGAAAAATAGGGATTTAGAAGGAGTAGACCATGAGGAAGTTTGAGAAAAGTAAAAAGAGCTTTTGGGACATTGATCAGGTGACAAAGAATTTAACTCCCCCTTTGGTATGTCTCGCAAGAGACTTCAACAAAGATTTGCATTAAATTTCAGGATTTTTTTGAAATCATATTTTGTGTTTTAATAATACAGAGACATCACTTAGGGCTATTGACATTGGAGCAAAAGAGAGACATTCCCTGTCCTTAGGGAATATAAGTTAAAAATAATGATCATTCCAGAACAATAATGCCAAAACAACACTTTATATTCATTATCTCATTTAATATTTGCTGTAATTGCTCTCATGAATGTCTAGATCTGTGATCTCTTTAAGTCCCTATCAATCTGAGGTACCTGTTCACAGTGCAGCATTAAGGAAGGCTGGTTCTCTACGTCAGATGCATTTTGCCCTATATCTTGTCAGTCCTCTCTGGAGATACAAAGATTTGAGAAGTTCAAAGTCAGACCATTCTGTTTGCAACTGTTGAATTATTATCTTTACTCCCAGGCTTAAAACAATTCACTCTGGTGCATGATGTTAATTATCACTTAGATTTGGCCACATCTATTAAGTAAAATCCTCACTGTATTAGTCAACCAGTAACAGTAAAAACATGAAAAATTGCTCTTCCCTGTTGCTTATCATGGACAGCAGTAACTCAGTATTTGACTGTTCCATTGAGTATGGCCTGATTCTCAACAATCATGGTCTCAGTCAGATGGCATAAGCTCCAAACATGCCATTGATAATATTTTAATTGATATTTCCAATGATTGGCACAGAGCACTTACTGTGGATCAAGACCTCTTTGGAGCATTTTTCCAGCATATTAGTTCATTAAATCTTCTCAGTAACTGAGTTAGGTGCTATTATTAGTCCCATTTTATGATAGGGAAACAGGTGAAGAGAGTTGAAGTAACTTGCTCATAGGCACTCAACTAATGGCAGAGCCAGAATTCAAGCCCAGGCTTCTTTGTGGTCCTTGACTGGTTTCTCTTTTTTTTTACATTTTACTTGGGAAGAGAACCTGGGTTTCTGGCATGGCAGGTGAGAATTCAGCAACCGAGCCACTGTTGCATGGCCCTTGATTGGTTTTTATGTTTAAATAAATTGGTTGAGCTCAGGACCATCCAGTCTCTGATACTAAGAGAACAGGCAGTCCATTGTATTAGAGGATCTCAGTTTTGACCAGCCCCTTCTCCCAAATAATTACTTCTACCCTGTTGTATTTAACAGTGGCCTCTTGGAGACTGTTTATATTTGGTTTAGAGTTGTTAAGAGCACCTTCATGGAATTTCCTTACCCAAATCCTCCTTACAAGCTACCAGTGATGTGAATACCATTATCCCTGCTTGTGAGAGATAAAGCCTGATCATCAAAAAGTTTACAGTATGCTCTGGGTCAGAAAACTAGTCTGTGTTATAGCCCCAAATTAGACCACACTTTTTGATTTTGGGGCTCTATCCACTATATCACACTGACTCTTCTGTCTCCAAGTAATCTAAGAACTTGATGGCTGGTAAGTAGCCTAATTAACAGCCTGGCAGAAGACAAAAATAGTTACTAAATCCAAGGAAAACATTGTAGGTAAAACTTAGCTCTTTACTTAGCTCAGTTCCAAATATTTATCCATAAAATGAACATAGGTCTCAAACACGACTGAGTTTTTTCATAGAAGAAGTTTGATGTAATAATACAAGTATGAATGATTTCAATCAATTGACTCAAATTATAGAGTGATGTGGTGATAATGAGTTGATGTCATTAAGCAAAGAAAATCTTTACTAAGAACATCATAAGCAAAATCTACAGATCCAGCTACTAAGATAAAAGCCAAAGACAATGCCCACGAATGTTTGATAAACAACAGAAAATATTCGTAAGTACCTTATTCAGCTGACTAGACAAAATAGCATTTATTGCTTGTCAGACTCTTCATCTGTTATCATACTTCTTACAGAACCCAAAGATTTTAAATTAAGAACAAGATTTTGATCCTAAAGAAAATGATGTAGCTGTTTTCACACCTTCATTATTTGATTGATTCCTCAAATATTTTTAACTGCCTAGTTGTTTTGAAAAGCAGAGGCCGTAATCATTTCCACACATAACGCCAACCTCCCCAGCTCTGTATTTTCGTTCTAGAAATCAATAAATTGAACTTGTTTCTTTACTACCAAAATTGGGCAATTTAACAGAAGTTGAGATGTAAAAGACATGTTCCATTTCACATCCATATTTAACTGGAACAAACGGTATTGGATTAACTCTCCATTTTGTTTTCAGGATATATGTGTATGTATGCAGGTCTACAGAGATAGTGTTATAACTGAATTTGTGGTTTAGCATTTTCAAAGGGTTGGATAGATGCTCATGAAAATATGTGAAAGATATTTTAGGTAAATGTGAAAGAAAGTCACAGCTGAGTCAAGCAAGTCTAAGCAATTATGATGTTAAAATTAAATAAATGATTTCCTTGTAAGGAATAGGTCTACATACTAACTTATGAATTTCTAATAAATGACTTCTCTTAAAGTCATTCTTATATTGTGGCCTATTTGTGAGTAAGAAAGGAATAACATAGATTGTAAATGATTGTATTGGAATGTTGAGTAGTTTGGAAGAAAAGAAATTGCAGTTATGGACAATAGAGATAGACTTTTAGAATTGGAGGACAGGTGGTTCAAAGGTAGGGTGAACATAACAAAGCTTAAATTAGAAAAAAGAGAGAGAAAGAAAGAGACAGAAATATAGAAAGTTAAGTCTGAATAGTAGAAGCTAATGAATAACTTTACTTAAAAAGGCAGATGTGTTGTGGGTGCAAGGGTGGTTTAGTGGTAAAATTTTTGCCTGCCATTCAGGAAACCCCAGCTTGATTACTGGTCCATGCACTTCTCCCCCCCCCCCCCGCCCCCTCCCCCCAAAAAACAAGCAAAACAAAATTCCACAAATGGTGCTGCAGTAATGGGATACTCACATGGAAAAATAATGAAATGTGGCTCCACCATACAGCATATTAAAAAAAAAAATGTCTTATCAATGGTGGTCAGAGTCACTGAGGAATTGACAAATCTCCACTTCAATTCACATTGCCTGAGTCTGGCTTCAAAGGCAATTTTACATTGGTTAAATGAAGCTTGTTATAGGAAAATAATAGTGGTCAAAGCAGCATTTTGGGGATTCAACAGTAAGGAAGCAGAAGATAATTCTACAGCCTGATTTGTTCTGATCTCGCTCATCCTGAACTAAAATCTATACACATGTGCTGCTCTATGTGATCGCTCTCCCTTTTTAGTTTTAATTACATTTGAATTTCATCCTGAGACTTTGCTCTTCAACCACTTATTTATGGGTAGATTGAAGAATATCGTGCAGGAGTGGGATGTGTATGGATTTATGCAAGTATGTGAATCTTTAACTACTCTATCTAAACGGGATGTTTGGAGTGGAATGGGAATGTAATGGTTGGGTGGAGAGGCAAGGAAAAAAATGGGAAGGGAGAGGAGGACAAATGTACTCTATACCCAGGATATAGGAAGAACAGAGTCTCTAGGTCTTCTGTAGAATTGCGAACAGCCTGAGGAAAAGGAGGTAGAGGAACTCAAGCTGAGCATAAGGGGCAGTGGGAGGACATGGCACCACCACCAAGGCCACCTTCACCGGGCCCCTCCTTTGTGCTGAACTGCTGCAGCCACCAATGACCTCGCCAACTCTGGCATAACAAAGGGTTGATAAATTAGGCATTTTGATTACATTGATCTGCAAATTCAATACAACACTGGCTTATCTGACTTGTAACATCCAATGCTCTTAATCGACCAATGTTTTAGCTGGATCGACTGGTCATGCCTATTAAAATTGCTGAGCCAGCAGTGATGGTCAAATAATTTTCCCCAAATGATTTGCGAGAGGTTGCATGACAAATGTGTACCACACCTGAGCCTCATGAAAGAGTTGATCCTATTTTTACATGGCTCAATTCATAAGAGTCTTTAAAATTTTTGCTTTCATAGCAAGTGAGACCTCTTTATAAAGTTAAGACCAGGGCACAGGAGGAATGCCCAGGTTAGAGGCCAACTGTGTTAGAGCAGGTTGGGCTCTCAGAGCTACCGTCTGACTGTTACAGGGTGAACTTTGGAAATTGAAAAGAGAATTTCTCTGAGCTGTGGACCATTTGCAAAGAATGATCAAAGTCATCATTCAAGGAACTGGTCACATTGGCTCCACTGGGATCTCTCATATATTCAAACAAGACCAGGACTTCTTTGTGGGCTCGCACAGGGCCCTGTACTCAGAAGGGTGCCCAACTGGGTTTAATATACTGCTGTTGCTGTCTAGGAATTCTTAATTTTTGAACAAGGGACCCCACATTTTCATTTTGTGCTGGTTATTTACAAAAATTTACTGCTGGCCCTGGCTCAGGGGATGTTGGAATGTTGGAAATGTTGGTAAAGAGGCTCTTGATAAGGAAATATGTGGCTTTTAACTACAGTTTGCTGTTTTGGATTGTAAATGATTTCTTTCCAGCTTTGACCATTTGATCTATACTTAATAAAGGTAAATAACTCCCTGGGTTTATTTTATTATGGTGTGTGTGTGCATGAGGGGGCAGGGAGAGCATGGAGAACAAAGCAGGAATTATGAGTATATAATTCCATCAAAATCTTCTCCCTTCATTTTACTTAGGAACAGTGCTTGGTTTGGCAAAATACCAGAGATAAAGTTACAACCTGGCCAGTTCACATTCACTTTCCTTGTACCAAGCAGGGAAACTGGTTATTGCATTTTCTAGGAGATTGAATTGTTATAATTATATTACATGTTATAATAATATTAAAATAGCTCCCAGTGTTTGGCAGGCATTTATCTGTTTTATTCTCAAGGGTTTGTGAATGTTGTTCTGCCTTAGAACACTTCAGGTGGCCAGATGTGGGAATGCTGGGGAGTCCTTGGAACAGGTGGTTCCTCTACTTGCTAAACACACCCAGACATTTTTCATTTAAAATAACAAATGGAATGACTGTTTTCATTGTCATGAATCTACAAAAACCACTTTCATTATCAGTCTAGAGTGTATTTTTATCAACACCTTGTATTAGTGTGATACATTTGTTACAATTTATGAAATTTATTATAATTGCACTACTAACTGTAGTCTGTCGGAGTTTTAGGTTCCTTGTCTGTGTTGGGTAGTTCAATGTTGCTGGTTTTTAAAATTTTTATTCTAATAACATACACATAAATTTCCCCTTTTAACCACATCTAAATATAAAATTTGATGACATTAATTATGCCTGTAATGGTTATTTGTACTCTTTTATTCTCACTGCATTTCAGTTTGGAGAACCTCTGTTGCTCTATTTTCAAATTCTTTCATACTTTGCTCAGTTGTGTTGTTTCTGTCTACTGATAACGCCATAATAGACATCCTTTTTCTCTGATAATGTAGTTTTCATTTCTAGCATTTCCATAGTTTCCATCTCTTTGCTGAATTTGCAGGTTGCCCAGCCTTTACATTAGAGGCCTCAACACCTTGTCAGTTACTTGAAAGTTTCTGTCAGGTAGTTCTAATGTCTTTGTCATATCTGAGTTTAGTTTTGACAATTGCTTTGTCTTTTTTGAGTTTATTTTTTTCTACCTTGTAATTTTCCTTGGTGAAAACTGGGCATTTTATATAAAAGAGTCGTGAGTGAGGTGAAGGAGTTTTAATTCCTGGAAATGGACACAACTTCTGCTAGTCCTTTTGATGCTGGAGGCCCCCAGGAGTTCTTGGAGAGGTCCAGACCTTGACCAGGGCCTTGCACTATGAAAATTCTTGACTTAGTCACAGGAGAGAATTCAAGGACTAGTCAGTGTGTATAGCCAAAAAAGTTTAATACATAGAGAAAGTACACGCTCGAAGGGGGTGAACGAGGTTTGTTCTCCAAGGGCGGGCAAGCACTCACCAGGGCTGGGATTCCTGTATTATAAGAACTTGGAGGGACCCCTCCTCTTGTGGTTATGCTAATGAGGGGTGGACCAGCTGCACCTTTCATTGATTCTTTTCAGGCACCGACCTGAATGAAGACTAGATGTGCCAACACCAAGAGAAACTTCCCATTATGGGCCTCAAGGTCACTCCTCCCGAACACCTCATTCCCTATCAAGTTTGATGTAGTGTGAGAACTGTTATGGCTGTGGCTTCCCCTTTGGGTATATGTCAGTTAGGGTAGCTGCTGGTTTATCAGAGCCATGTCTATTCAATGCTGAGTTTTAGGTCTTCTTTTTGTGCTTAACAAAAAGAGGATCTCTTTGTCCTTGCTTTTTTCCCCTCCGACCTTCCTTCCAGCTGCATCCTGCTGTTGTTATTTGAAGCTTGTCAGCTTGGTGGGAGGGAGTATCTTCTGTTGTTCTGAATGGCCTCAGATGTCCTGCACTGTGTCCTAGATCTTGGGGGTGTGGCCTTCTCCCGCCCTTCCCTCTGCTGTTGCTTGGGCCTAGCACAATCCTCCCCTTCTGGTTTCCACTCTTCCCTCCCTCCGCCCCCCGGCTTCTGAGAGTTTTAGTAATGCCCTAAGGGCAGCAGTGTTTGTAGTATCCCTCCCAGTTGAAAGCTTTTGTTCCATGGTGGAGCATAGGAAAGAGGGATCCAGGCAGAGTTTCTTGCCAGTCCTGCAGGAAGACTATTTCCCTCTCCCAGGTCTGTACCACAGTGGGTGTTTTTTTTTAGTACTTACTTATCACAAATTTTCTGTATCTAGTGAGGTTTGTGAAGAAAGAGCCTGCAAAAGGGAGGTCAGCCCTCAGGGATTTTACACTGTCCTGTCAACTCACGGTTGGCCTTCACCCACTTGTCAATTCTTCTGGCTGAACTCTTTATCCAGTGTCCTATTACCTCCACCTTGGATGAACATAGGCTTGCATCACCTCTGTCCACCCAGGCAACATCTCTGTTTAGATTTTGAGGCTGTTACTTGCTCTCCAGCTTAGCTCTCCAAAGTGTTAAAAAAAAAAAAAAATGCCTGCATTTGAAGTTAGCCTGTCTCATTTCCTTTGTAAGGGTAAGAGCTACACTTCTTGCATTTCTCTACAAGCTTGGCCAGAAACTCAAAGTTCTATACAGCATGTTTTTAAATAAACACTAAATATATACCTACCAACATGGATGGGTCTCAAAAATATTAAGTGAAAATTTAGTTTGCTAAGTGATACTTTTGATATGATAGAAATGATGTAATTCTAAAAGCACGGAGCAATTTAAGAAAGTATTTATGTGTATATTCATATATTTAACCCATAAAAATAGACTGGAAAGGTACACCGAAAATGTGTGATAGTGATTACTCCTGGGAAGAAGGTAATGAAAGGAATTTCAAGTTTTTCTGTAATGTCCTTGTTCTTATATATATGTGTGTGTGTGTGTATGTGTGTGTATGTATATCTCTATATATATGTATATATATAAACAATCACATTAATGTCCAACTATCACATCAAATGAAGTATCCCCAAGGCCAAAAAGCATCATCTTTTCCTTACGACATGACACTAAGAGCTTAATTAGTGGTTTAGCTATGGCAGCCACTTAGCAGGCAGATGACAGACAGTTGTCTTTAGTACTCCATTGTGTTGAAGCTATTCCAACTCTAAACGGTAGAGACCATATGTGAATTTTATACTTTTTGTTTTATATGTCACCTCTGGCTCAACATTAGTACAGCGAATCTCATTCTTCTTCAGGTTCTAGAAGGGTTCGTAAGGGAACAATTTTTTCTTAAGTGTGCACCATAAAGAGTTAGGTATTGTTTTAGATACTGAAATGATAATCTTATTTAATCTTCACACCAACCCTACAAAATAGAAATAATTATTCGTGATGTGCTGACAAGAAAGCTGAGACCCAGAGAAATTAAGTCATCCAAGCTCAAGCTATGAGAAAAGGTAGAACCAGCGTACAAAGTGATAATGTGATTCTAAAGAACTGAGATTGTACATAATATAAAAAGGAGGTCAATTATTTTGGTTGATACTGGGATGTACTGCCCAGATAGCGCTTCAATAAAGGACTCATTGCCCCAGCTGTGGAGCACTTTAGGGATTGACTCAACTTCAAAAAGCCACCTTTTAGAAGGCACCATAACTAACAACTGATCTGCTCCATCATTCTAACTCATGGCAATCTGGAAGCCCACCCTAGTTCCACATCTCCCCATTGAATTGCCCAAGGTTGACACTGGGTCAGCTTCACAGGTGAACTCCACCCACTAATCCGTCATTCTTCATCCTGATACTGATCCCGGGGACAGCCTCAGTAAACACCCTGCACTCTGACTTCTGCATCAGATTCTGCTTCTAGAGAAGCCAAACTGAAAAAAAAAGTGAGGGCAAATTCAATTAAAATATTCGAATTCTTTATTCATATAGACCCAATCTGAATATAGGTAGTAGAAAATCTATATGTGTATGTGTGTGTATGTAAATGTATTCGTATATTTATATGTATATGCATGTGTACATGTAAATTATATTGCATTCATATGTATAATCTATGTATGGTATGTATATATATATATGTATGTATATATATATGTGCATGTAAAATATATGGCATTACAAATGGAAAATGAAGTTATTCATAAAGATGGTAAGGAATCATGCTGAGTAAGAAGTTCTGTTAGTTTCTAGTTCCTCCATACCAATATCCATCTCCCACTCCCCATATTATCCTCCCTGCCTACTCCACAGTCTAGGATTCTATTCTCCTATAAATACATCCTATGGTCTTTCTCCCTTACCAATTTCTGCACAGTCTCTGCCTATATACCTTTAAATGTCTGGTTTCTTTTTGTTTGAAAGGTTTTATAAAAAAGGAAATATAAATGTTGGAAAATTACACAAATTTTATTACATTCTTACATATTAACTGGTACCCTTTTCAGAAGAATCTAGTGAGCCCATATTCCCTTCTGTTCTCCTTTTGAATACTGAGCATATATGTTTACTAAGATCAGAATAATAATATTGTAATAACTGTACCAGAATAGGTTGGAAGGCTTATCATAATTCAGCTTTTTATTTAAAAAGGGGCCCATCCCCAAAGCTTGTGTGGAGAATATATTTCGATTACCACTGCTTTAGAATATCAATAGCTCCACTTATCTCACCTACAGTATGTGACAATGGCCTCTTTAGAGAAAGAGCACTAATGCCAATCAATGTTTTAAAAATTTATTCTTTCATCTTATATAAAAGGTAAATAGAAGCTCTTCCCATAGCTGCTTATATGTCTTGTGCATTCTCTGGGGTGCATACCCCCTACTTTGAAGCCCACATGACAGACCTGTAGACTCTAAGCCTCTTACAATTTCTCTCTGTAATCACTTCAACCTCCTAAAACTGCTATCTTCTCCTTTCTTGCCATCAGGGAATGCTTCCCTTTCTTCAGGATGAGTTAATTTTCCAGGCTCCCATGGGTCTTAGAAACTCCGTGTTCCTTGTTGTCAAGGAAATGGGTGGGCTGAGCTTTGACTCCTGATTAAACAGGACATATGTCAATGAGGCTCCCCATGTTAGGTCACTGTTCAATGTGAGAACATCTCAAAGAAATAGGATTAATTTCCCGCTGAAAACCCCCATTGCACCATCATAAGAAATGATTATTCCTCCTCTTGATTTTTCACTTCATATAAAAATATGAAATGTTCCCATCTCCTGACATGGATTTCTTTGCAGAATCCTCTTTCATTAATATGAGAAGAAAGAACACCACACCCAATAGCTACTCACTGCTGAGAAACTGTGGTTTTGCTGGGGAGAAAAAGGTTATATTCATTAAACTCATATACAACTCTAGGAAACAAAATAGAAATTATGTTGGAAAGAATGTGTTAATCAGTCAATAATGTTAAGTGTCACCATTTTCGTTCATAACAAATCCCAGAGACCAAAAGATGGACTGATATGGGTAAGCAGCTCTCAAGGGTCTTTCAAAGACTAAACATAGTACCCCAGTGGGTATTCTTAGGGCAGCCTTAAAGGAAAAACATGAGGCCTTTTTCCCATCGTTATTTTGAAGTACTCTATTTTAGCAGTGTATACTTAAAGATATTTAGGGGATGTTTGTTGATTAAGGAGTCCCATCTTAGTAGGAAATTTTGAAAAAAAAATACTTCCATATAATCATCAATTTCTATATGAAGGAGGGACTTGCAGTGACATGACTATATTATAGAAGGACCCAAACTGTTAAAGTTTAATAAAGTAACCGTGTGTTTTATCCAAAAAGTTAGGCAAATTTTGTCATTGATTTATAATGAAGATCTACCCTTTGAAGAAGTAGGAAAGACAGTTCATTGTTGTGTTTATAATAAATTAAGCAATGAGTGTATCTTAAGTGCTATATTAAAAAAAAATAACCCAGTAATTTATGTAATTATGAAAATAACTCCATTTTTAGTCTGATGTGGAGCAAAATACCAAATGCTTCAGGGATTAAAAGAAGGAACCAGCTCAGCCAAAGAAGGCCAAATTGAAGCTGGGTAACTTAAACCTTTGGGGGGAGGAATAGGTGACACGAAAGGGAAGATTTATATCAATGAAGGTTTTCCTGCCTTTTCTCCTTTTCCCTTCTCTTATTTGGGAGTATATAGACCACAAGACTGTGATGTCCACTTTTATACTCTTTTAAATATCTTGTGTCAGAATTTAAACTTTATTACCACCTGCAGCCCCAAAATAATAATAAATAGAAAGGCAGAAAGAAAAGAGAAAGCTCTGTAAAAATCTATTGTTCTCTTTTTGAGTACCTTGCGGAGCATTTGTATTCAGGTCACCCAGGCTCCTTCTAAACTTCTTTCCTCGTAGGAGGACTCACTCTGCCCCTGTGCAGAGGGGCAGCATGTTAAGTGCTGAAATGGGAGATGCCGCAAATCTTAGATGAGTATCATGTCATCATTACTAGGAAACATAGGCAATAAAAACCAAATACGGATGACCTCACTTCTTTCCCACAAGCCCCCATTGCCCTCTTCCTGAAGAGATTGTTCCAGCATGCTGTCAGCAATTACTGCCTGGCATAGGCCAGCACAGGGCATGGCCAGTCTTTGTGCTTGGCCCTGCCCTAAGGGGTGAGCTCCTATCTATAGTCAAGACCATTAGCATGTCTCCAGGGTTTTATTTGTCTGGAAAGAAGAGAATAAAATGTAATTAGAGCATCATTTTATGGTTGGTTGAAACTACATTACACACTGTGAAGGAAATACACAGTTAGGTGAAAGAAGGAAAAGAGGAAGAAGAAACAAGGAAAACTCATTCCTTCAATGTTACATGTTGATAACAACAATAAAAAGCCAAGTGTTTAGTCAATTGAATTAATTGTCTATACTATAATGGGAAGATCTATAACTGGCAATTATAGGATGAATCAGCTTTCTCTAACAACCAAAGAAATCGAAGGAAGGATATTCTGTGATCAGTACAAGGTTATTTTTGACTATATGGATGATAGAAGATAATTTAGGTCCAGTTAATTATATAACCCTCATTCTTGTCTCAATCAGGTAAGAGTGTTGTGATATCTTGATTTGCATTATAGTTATAGTTGTAGGACACATGATATAGATAACAGCTTTCGTGACCCCCAAATAAACTGCTAATTGGCGTTGGCACATCAGTAATCAAAATGCTTTTTCATCAAACTCTAACTCAGGACTTTACACTTCTCACCAAGATGCAAGAACAAGGACTGAATTTACCTTCCCATCTGAAATGACTTAAATTGGACAAAATATATGAAAACACTATTCCTGAAATATTACACATCCGGGCAATGAAGAACAGAGATCCTCAAGTTATAGAAACAATAAAAAATTGAGCCCTATAAATCCTCCAGTTTACGGACTGCAAAATTGTTCCAGTCTGCAGTAGAGGATGAAGGGACCCAGGTGTGCCAAGTTGTTTCCCTGGATTGAGGAAAAATCTCAGGGAATTCAGAATGACCAAATTGGGAAAAGTTCAAGGGGCAGATTACCTGGGAGATCAAGGCTGCACAAAGAGAGAACACTGGAAATCTGAAAAAAGTTTCTCTTGAACCTTCAACAGAGTGCTGGGCAAAGCATGTGCATGAAGAAATCACATGAGGCCAGATGAAAGAACCACTGCCAAGAGTAAACAAACACCAAGGCTCACCCAGGATCAGAAATAGTGTGTGTTCACTGCAGCCAGAATGGAAAACCTCACAATTCATGGTGCAACAGGTATAATACTAAGAGGGTCTTGCCATAAATGTGGGAAAAATTAATCTAGACTAAGTGCTGCTTTGGTTCTGTCCAACAAAGCTTAAAAGCATAATCAAAAAGGATCAAACTGTATTCAAATAAACTAAACATATCCTTAACAAAACTCACTGTTTCTATAAATACAAAAATATCCAGTACCCAACAAGATAAAATTCACAGTGTTTGACACTGAACAAAAAATCACCAGGCATGCAAAGAGGCAAAGAAATGCAATCTGTAGGAAAAAAAAGTCAGTCTCGGACCCAGAAAAGGATGATAGAATTGGTACACAATTATATTAAAATAGCTATTATAGAGGTTCTCCATACGTTCAAGAAACTAGAGGAAAGATTGAACATATTAAGTAGAAACAGGGAAAATATTTCATCCTTTAGGGGTGAAAATGAAAATGCCTAAGATTAAAAATAAAATGGATGAGATTAACAAGCAGAGCAGGGCAATGCAGAAGAAAAAAATAATGAACTTGAAGATACAGCATTAGAATAAAATATGAAATGAAAAAAGAGAAAGAACTGAAAAAAAAAAACAGCAACAGTAAGTTGTGGTAGAACTTCAAATAAATAGGAAATCAGTAGGGACAGATAATTCTTGAACAACATTATCAGTCAACTTGACTTAATTGACATTTATAGAACACATCATGCCAAAAGAGTAGAATCACATTCTTTTCAAGTACAATGGAAAATTTGCTAGACGATATTCTTTGCCATAAGCAACTCTCAAGCAATTTAAAATTTGAAATATGCAGTTCATACAAAGGTATTATTCTTGGACCAAAATGGAATTAAATGTCAGTAACAGAAAGACAACAGGAGAATTCCAAACATTTGAAAACTAAATAATACTCTTCTAAACAATCCAGGAGGAAAAAAGAGAAATCAAAACAAAAATTAGAATACATTTTGAACTGATGAGAAGTGAAATCAGGGCAGATCAATATGTGTGGGGTGCAGTGAAAGAAGAATATAGAGGAAAATTTATAGCAATAAATTACTATAATAGAATAGAATAATCATTTCAAGTCAATATCTTGCCTTCTATCTTAAGAATCTATAGAAAGAAGAGCAGCTATAGTTCCAAGCAAGCAGAAAAAAAGAAAATAATGATGACCACAATAGAAATCAATAAGGCAGAAGCATAAAAACAATTGAGAAAAATTAGTAAAACAGAAGATTGTTCTTTGAGAAGAGTGAAAAAAAAAAACAGAGATAAATTTCTAGTTAGACATTGATCCTGAAAATGAAAGTCCAATCAGATGTGGAAGAGAAAAGGTTACTACAGTTTCTGTGAATATTAAATTGGTAATAAGAGAATTTTGTGAACAACTTTATGCCAATAAATTCAACAACTGTCATGAAATGTACAAATATCTTGAAGGACACAAACTACCAAAGCTTCCCCAAGGAGAACTAGGCCTTCATTTATTAAATAAATAACGATTTTAATTTAAAGATGTCCCACAAAGAAAATTATAGGCCAAAATAATTTTCCTGGGTAATTCTATCAAATTAAAAAGGAAGAAATATTACACATTTTCCACAAAATCTCCCATAAAATTGCATAAGACAGATACTTCCAACTTCATTCTGTGAGGCAACATTACTCTGATATGAACATCGGCCAAACACATTACGAGAAATGGAAGCAACAGACCAATAGCCCTCATGAAAACAGATGTATTATTCTAAGAAGATATAACAAATCTAATCCAACAATAAATTAAAAGGATACTACACCATGAGCAAACAGGGTTTATAACAAGGTTTCAGGGCTGGCTTATTCAAAAACAATTCAATGCAATTTACCATATTAACAGTCCAAGAAAAGGGAAAAAAAGAATTTCTACCATATTAATAGTCTAAGCAAAAAAGATCATTTCTATCAATTCATAAAATATAAGATAAAAATGTAACCAAGATAAATTAACATAGTAATCTTAATTCAGAGAAAATAGATAATTTAGATAACAAAAGTGATTCTTAAAACTTCTCTAACTAGAGTACTTAGAGGTTTAAAAAAATATAGTGTGCCCATATGAAAAAAAAAAAGTGCTTCATTGGGAAGAAATCATTATAGACCTGAAAAGATAATCTTAGAAAAGAAATACACACACAACATGAAAATGTGTAGAACGACTAACATTCAGATTAAGGAAATTTCCTGAATCAAAAAAGAAAATAAGTATGGAAGGAAGCAGAAAATGGTGACACGTGTTATGAGGTATAGAAATTAAGCTAGGAGGACCAACATTCAATATCTAAGATTTTCAGAAATATATAAAAATAAGAATAAGAAAGGAGGACATAAACGAAGATCTAGAAGAGGAATAGCTCCTAAAGTTGAAAAATGATCTAATAGAAATTATCAAGGGCTGATCAGGGAGAACAAAGAACAAGATCAGAAAAAGTCTAACTTTTTAACATATGGTTACTATATGTTTTACTTTTCGAAATGGGACTTTTGGACAGTGAATGATGCTAGGTCATTGCCTAAAAACAGGATTGTCTTTTGTACACCAGGACCTTTGGTCACCCTAACTACATGTGCCCCAAATGAGTCGAGTCCATCCCTGGAGGAAGCACACCAGCTTGGAGCAAACTTGGAAGATGCTGTGGATGTAATCCCTGGGCCAGCACCCTTTGGACCAAGCCTGGGTGAAGCTGGTGAGCAGGCTGAATGTCTATACCTGGGGGACAAGGGGAACTTGGTGGACAGGGCAGAGAAAAGGTGCTCCAGGAACTGGGAAACCAAGGTGGGGGGTTTTCTCCCAGTTGCTTTAGGTCAATAATCTTGCTGTTTGGTGTAACGGTTGGTCAGGGACAGTGGGATGGAACACGAAGACTGCTGCAATGTTGACACTTGACGATTCGTAATGGGAGAAGAGTCTTTATCAGCACTGGGCACAGTGTTGGATTACAGGAGGTTATCTTCACTGGCCTTCTGAAGGTCTTCTTTGCTGTCACCAAGAATCCCTTTTCTAGATGCTGGATCTTCTTTGCTTATCTCTTTGCTCTGGTATATCTTATGAGTCGCTGAGGTAGGGGTGAAGGAAGGCGAAAGCATGCTTGTGATGGAGGCAGTGAAGGCAGGGGAAGAGGAATTCCCTTGGTGCACAGATGCTGGTGATTTGGTCATTTGCTGTTGCCTGTTTCTGAATCCATCTCTGGTTCTATCCACCTGTGGTTTGCCAGAACCAGACTGGTAGAAGTTTGCTGCCTGCATTGTAAGGTCATGCAGCAAGGCCAGCCCTTCAAAAGCTGCCTGTGGCAATTCTAACTGGCTCATCTGCTGGGCTGCAACAGGTTTCAAAGGCTTACGCATGACTTGGAAGGGATCTCCAAGCAGCTGCTGTGGTGCTGGGAAGAAACCAATTGGTGATGGTATTCTGGGGTGAAGGTAGTCTGCTGAGGCTGCTCACGTTTGAAACACCCGTGACAAGGGAGGAGACGGGGCTCTTTGGCCTAGAAAAGGCTTTGTTGGCTCCAAGCTTCCCATATCGAATAAGCCCACTCGAATATTGGAAGAAGCAGGTCTTTGGACTGGTGGGCCCAGAAGTTCCTGCAGGATGTTTTAGGGATAGGCTGGCCTGGGATCTCAGCAGGGGACATCAAATAGCTTTCAAGGTTTCAACTGACTTTGGAACTTGAAGGCAAAGTCCCACCTGTTTACATGGTTCTCACTAGCTTGTTGAATGCGGTTATAGCTCCATTCTTTTTGATTACGGATTGCTGATTACAATACTTGGGGTCTCCTCTAAGTGTTCTTCCATGAAGGGAGTTGAATTCTTTACTTGCTAGTCCACCTTCAAGCCCTTGAACCCTGCTTCTACCTCTTCGACTGAAAGCACAACTCCTGAGTTTGAGCTTCCTTTAAGTTTTTCTTTATTTGCAAAAAGCCTGGAGAGAAGAGATTTTAAGTCCATTTTGGCTTTCTGTAGCATTTCTAAAATATCTACTTTATTTTCAGCATGGTCTTCCAATGGTAGACGAGTAATTTCCTGATTTCCGTCCAGGAGAGAGGACGGCTTGCTGAAGACCTGCATGTCTCTCCAGTTCTTCTTGTGGTGTTGACCCAGGACTGCTGAACTGGCTTCCTGATCAGCTCAGGTTAAGGAACCACCTACTGAACCAACTGGTAGAGACTGACCCTTCTCCCAAAGCATCTTCTGTCATTGAAGCCAAGCATGGCACCTTTTCAAGGTTAAAGAACTCATTAAAGTCACATTTTCCTGGGGACTGCTCAGGAAAGACTGTGACCCTTGGCACTTCTTGATCAGCAGCAGACTCCTGTGCCAGGATGACCCCCACCTCATTCTCTTCAGCCACTCCTCCAATGCACACAACTGTGCCTTCTTTCACATAGTCTGTTTATTGCCTGCCTTATTTATTTTCTTCCCTTGTGATCTTTTCTAGTATCTTATCATCAAAACCAGTCAGCTCGATTGTTTCCAACTGACTTGTTGGTCCAGCTGAGAGCCGTTCTGGTTCTTTTTCTGTGTAGGAATTGCTTCTTCTATGCTCACCAAAGGCATGTTTACTATCTACAGATTCTCTCCTGAAATACTTGTCCCTGTAGTCCCTCTCACCGTCTCTGTCTCTCAAGACCTGCAGGTCCTTTTCACTAAGACAATGATCCTTATCAATGATCCAGGCAGAGAGTATTCTCCCACTGCCAAACCTGCGTCTGCCAAGCAAACGAAGCCCATCATTGTCTTTCTCCAGTGGGCTTCCTGAGTGTGGGGAGCTATTTGTGGCCATCACATGGCAATCCCCTCCAAAACTTCTTCTCTGTGGGCTGAGAATAACATCTAAGTCATCTTCTTTCATACACTTTTGTGAATATACTATCCCACTCACTAGAGAAGGCCAGACTGTACCCAACTCTTTCTTTAGACTTTCCTCTGGTGAGCTCCGTTCTGAAGCTAGCTAGAGAGAGGCATGGCACTTTTCAGGGCCCCAGATGCTATCGCTGTCATATTTTTGGGAGAGGCATGATGGCCTCGATTTGGAGTGGTGGCATTCTTTTATATCCAAGAGCTCCTCTTTTCTTTGGCGGTGGGGAGATTTAAAGGCCCGCAGCTTCTTCAGGCAAGGGAAACATCTCCATTTTCTGTTTCCCCCACATTTCTCCTATCCATGGCTTCACAATCTACAATACTTTGCACCCAGAAGGTGACATCTGCAGGGAAGAGGGCCTGACTCAGGGGCTTGATGTCACCTGCCAGTAGGCTTGCCCAGGGTGCTGTATTTGAATGGCTCACAGGGGTGGAGAATGTTGGAGCTTTGGCGTTAGCAATCTGAGTAGAGGGCAACTTGGGGGCTTTGAAGCCTTCCAATCTTGGACTCGAACCTCAGATAAGTTTCTTGCTAATGATGCAATCTGGGCAAAGCTCTGTCTTCTCTGTACTTCAATCTTCTCATTTCTAGGAGGAATAAGGGAGATTATGCATTGCTGCCAACTTGCCACAATTGCTTTTCTTTGAGAATTGAATGCTTTGCTTTGGTTTAAAAAGGGCTGATTACCTCAAATATATAGTGAAATAGTGAAAGAAAGGAAGTTAGGTGCACTCTCTTAGACAGATTAGGAATGCTATAAGGCTGATACTAATATAATATATATTGAAAGTGCTAGCCTCTGCTATGACTGATAAATCCAGTCAGTGTACAAAAAAAAGTTTTCTTCATACTAAAATGTAAGCTAGCAAATACCTGTAATTTATCCTAATAAAAATGTATAATTACTATATAGAAAAACAAAACACCATAATAAAAACGTAGAGGAAATTGAAAATTCCATGCTCTTAGATGAGGGAACAATATTTTAAAGATTCCAGTTCTCACAAATTAACTATATATTCAAAGAAATTTCAATTAAAATTTCAGTTAGAGTTCTCTTAAGGAGTGATAAACTCATCCAGAAATTTATATGGAAAAATAAAGTCAGCATTGTGGTATCAATACAACAAGAAAAGCCAGAGACCAAGAGAAAAGAGTAGAATGTATAAAGGCAAATCCGTTTGTATTTAGGAACCAGGGAGTTTAATATATAATAAGCTGGGTACCTAACACAATGGAGAAAATAAAGAATGTTTCTATGCCTTACTATGCGGAAAAAAATAGATACCTAGGGTGGGCCATGGTGGCTCAGCAGGCAGAGTTCTCGCCTGCCATGCTGGAGACCTGGGTTTGATTCCAGTGCCTGCCCATGTAAATAAATAAATAAATACCTAATAAAGACCACATTTAAAATCGACTACAGGTAGATTAAAGACCTAAGTATGAAAGGTAAAACTATTAAATTAACAGAAGCAAATAGAGAACATGTGTAATCTTGTCATGGAGAAGGATTTCTTTAAAAACTTCCCAAATCCTAAACTGTAAAGTAAAAAATCTGGATTTTTATTCAGATGGACAAGATTTGCAAATGGATTACAAGTTTGAAGAAGATATTTCCTGTGTGAAAATGGCAAGAGACTAATATCTAGAATGTGAAGGATTCCCTGAAAGAGAAAAAGGAAAAGACAATAACCACTACAGAAAAATGGGAAGAGGCCTCAAACAGGCTATCCGAGAAGACGGAACCTCCCCAAAGCTAGCAAGCATATGAAGAGATGCTCGAACTCTGTGATTGGAGAAGTGAAATTAAAATTGCCAAAGATTATCACTTTCACCTCTGCATAGATATTAGGTTGAATAATGCTGGGTAAAGGCTGCAGGAGGCAATGTCAGAGTGGGGTGCAGACAGCTGCAGTGGTTCCTGACAGTATTCTGGCAGTAAATCATCAATTAATGAACTGCGTCTTTGTGAGTGATCAGTTCCATGCCTGGGCGCATAATCCGAAGGTGTTTTCACACATTCCAAAGGGGGCACCTATGTGGATGCACCACGATGCTGGTGTATGGGGCAGTGGGCGGCTGGAGGGCAACATGACCTAATGGGTCACTCGGTGAAACATGGTAGAGACACTCCATGGACAACTGCCCATTTAGATACCGTGGACTGGATAGTCACAGAGTAACATGGATGTATGGTGACACAAGTAACAGACTGAGATGTATAGCAGAGTATAGTATATACAGTTTTAAACTTCCACTCACATATCAACAATACACACTTTGTGAGAAAACTTACCAAGAGAAGAAAGGTGCACTTTAGATACTGGAATGATGATTGTCCTTGGGGAAAGGAGTAAGAGTTGGAATAGTAGCAACAGGGAAAAGTAAATTTAAAATATATATCTAAGGGAGGAGGATGTCAATAAAAGGAACAGCTTCGTCTAAGAGGCAGGTGATGAAAGCAGCCAGTAGCTCCACACATTATTATAATAGATAGTGTTTGTGCGATGTTGATTCCCCTGGGACTATGTGATGGTTAATAAGATATCATGCTTATGCATTTACTTGCTTCATCTTAAATCCGTGAAAACACTGATTCACTCCAGGAGTCATGAGGCAGTTCCTCATTAAGCAGTTTAAAAAAGAAAGAACTTTTAATTAGGTGGTTTGATAAAATTTCTGACTCATAATGGATTATGTAAGTTTTCTGCTCCACAATAATTTCTACTACGAAGTGAATCCATTGAGATTAGCACTCTCTGATAGCCTAATAAATAAATGCATGTATCAGAGAAGCTGTGTGGGAAGCATTTTTCCTTTTATCCACTGCTCTAATTCATTTACCCAAATGTGACAACTATGTGAACAGTTTTGCAAAAGCTTGCCAGGTGCTGATTTATCTCCCTTTGGTAATATTTTATGTCCAAAACAGGTATTTCCCCACCTCTCTATTTGTGTAAGTCTAAAACTCCTAATGAAATTTGTGGGTGTATGTGTATAACCCCCCCAAATTATGTTTCATTTAATCTTTATTACATTTTTATGAAAGGTATATTTGCTTATTATAGAGAATTTTGAGTACATGTATAGATGTATATGTTGGAATCATAAATGAGAGTGGACAATTTTTTTTCTGTATTTTTCTGTAATTTTATCTAATATTGTCCTTTAGTAGGAAACATACAACTCTATTCCAGGGTATTCATTCTACCCCCAAAAAATATTTTTTCAGCAAAAGTCAAATAATATTATCTCAATCACTGACAAGTTAAAAACCTGGTCACTTTAGTTTAAAAGATCCGTCTTTCAGATTTATCTTCCTTTCCAGTCATAAATGTTGTTTCTTTGCTCTACTTTCTGTGCTGGTCTTAGGCTAGCATTCCCACCATGAACCCACCCATTTTCCAGGAGTGAATGTCCTAATGTGTATCTTACCCCCAAAAACCTATATGCCGGGTCTCTTGGGTATGTTTTCCTCTTCATGCATAAATGTGTGAAGCTCTGTAATTTTATAATATTATTTGGTAAGTAGGAATCAAATTTTCTTCTTATTACTTTCTTCCTTCCAAGCTATCCTCAGCCATTGATTTTTCCATATGAATTTTATAATTAACTTGTCAACTTTAAAAATAAGCCTACTTGGATTTTTTTTTTTTTTTTTTTTTTTTTTTGCATGGGCAGGCATCAAGAATCGAACCTGGGTCTCTGGCATGGCAGGAGAGAATTCTGCCACTGAGCCACCATCGCACCTCCCTCTGCTTGGATTTTGATGGGAAATGCATTATATTTATAAATTTATTAAGGAGAATTGATATCAGTACAATATTTTGTCTTTTCAATCTAGGACATTTATTCTGGACATATTTATATCCCTTCATAAAGTTTTTTTCACATCATTTCTATTTGATTTAAGATTTTTCATAGTTATGTGTATGCATTACAAATATAATTGTATTACATTGTCCAACTGGTTATTCCTAATTCATATAAATACCATAATTTTAGTTTTTTGAGAGATGATTGTATCATTTACATCTCAATTTATTACTTCTCTGATTATTGTACACCAATATTTTATTTGTCATATTCTTGTCATATTAGTTAGAATTTCAAAAAAAAGTTTTTTCAAATGTCATTAGACAATGTCTTAATCTTAAATTTAATGTAATTGCACTGGAAAGTCACAATTAGATATAATATTGGCTATTATGTTTATGTAGTGTTTCTGAATCATATGATAGAATTACTCAGGGATCTGTTTTAACTTTCCCAAAGCCTTGGGAGTCACTCTGGGAGTATATGCATAAAGGCATCTTTCTTTTCAGAGAAATTTCTCTTCAGAAACTTCAGCAAATAGCCAAAAGGGGATCAATGGATCAACTACTAAGTTTACAGTTGCTAGATAAACAGGGAGGATAGCTAAACATAAACAAACTACTCATTGGGCATGGAAGGATAAAAAATAGTATTCATTGAAAGCTGCCTATTGGTCAGGTATTGTAGTAGACAACATAGCTGTCTTCTCGAAAGGAAGTGCTGATGTGATTTCCTTATTCACTTCCTTTCTCTCTCACACACACATGCACACATATGCACATACATGTGTACATACCTACTACTGATAGGAAGATACTTCCTTTTACAAGAAACTGAAAAACCAAGCTATTTAAGTAATTTGTACAAGGTTACATAGCTATTAATATTGTATTTGAATTTAATGTCTTTTCTACTGTATGATAAGGTTCCTTCTGCTGACCATATTTGATTTATAAAATGACTATAAAACAAACACACAATTATAAGGATATGTAGGAAAAAGAGAATTTCACTGGACGAAATTGAGGAAGTCTTCCTGTGTGACATTTAAGATTCTAAAAGTGATATCAGCAGTAGATACCAGTGGATCAGAACCAAGGACATTATCATCCCCCTCCTTTTTTAATCATTATAAGATTAGAATTCCATTAACATACATTTAAATCAAGTTAAATAAACCCAGCCTGATGAGTACCACAGATCTCTGCAAATTCACTGCCCTTTTCTAAAACACTTAGACTAATTTGTTTCAAATACTGCTATACTAAGTTGTGAAGCCTATATAATTTTACAATAAACTGAATATCTTAGCTGTTGTGAATCTCAGCCTATGGGGGAAATATAATAAAATACACAAATACAACCATACACACAGACATATTTTTTTATTCATCATCAGCTTCTAATTATTGACTACTCTTGGCCTAAATAAAAACTTGGATGCAGTCCATAATGGCATATAATATGCAAATTGTTCTTGTCCCTTTCATGATATATATAAACAAATTAATGGGATGATAATAGAGACATACAAATAGGAATATGAAGGATAAAAATGTTTATGTTCATTCAACTCTTTAATTGGTGACACAACATCTATACTATTTTGTTTAATTCTAGATGGCAAAATTCAAGAACAATACTGACGAACATTAGTGCATGAAAAGGACTTCCTTCATTGTTGCATGCATGTAAAACCTTGCCATATGCTTAGTTTAAGGAATTTGGTATTATATTCTTAGAGAATATGAGGCTCTGGGACACCATTTAGCTGACTTCAAACATTTGAAAGGCTTTCATGTAGCAGAGGAAAAAGCATGGATTCTGTCTAGCCCAGCAAGGCACACTAAACCCAAAGGTTAGAAGTTATAGTGGAAGAGAGTTCAAGGATGGGACCCCATGATTTTCCTGAAAAAGAAATACTGAATTAAGCAGGCATTGAATTTCTATATCAGATGTATTCGAGCAGTATGGGAACTGTTAAAAGGTAGGATTCAGTCCTTTAGTAGAGGATCTCATTAGATGATCCACAAGGTCTCTTTGACACTAAATCTATGATTATTTATTTAAAAAATTCACATACAAATCAGTTTCCTATTTTCCTTGATGGTAATTTCAAACATGTTTCAACACTGATTCAAACCTTTTGCAAACAGGACCAATACCACCAACAAAATTCAAGGATTTTTCCCTCCGTCTTTTATACACCGTAAGCCAACATAACTTCCTGTTTTGAAGAAGGGGGGTGGGGAAAGCCCAAAGGTATCATACACATCAAAGAGCTCTTGAAATATAACATTGTGATGAGCTAAGAAGTAAAGCAGTAAGGAATAAGTATGGATTAAATGTCCCTTAAAAAAATGGGTGTTAAAAATTGATGGAACAGCACCTGGTGAACCACACTGAGGATTTTTCCAAGCCCCCAATATTTGAAATATTCTTTGTTACACTTGAAAAAGTCAACCATGTCTAGTGTCTCAAAAGATATTGCCACTATAGGTTAGCAAAGCAACCCATAAATACACAGTCTGAGCTTTCAAACAGTTTCTTCAGCACAGAAACAAAGGGTTTCCTGGACCACTTCCAATCTGGAGAAATAAATTTGGAATAACACAGCTTTTGAAAATAGCACCCTGGATATAACTTTTGTCCTTTTAATAAATGAAAAACTCATATCTCAGTTTTATATACTATATTTTTGTCTGCCTACTGGTTTTTTGTTTTTGTTGTTGTTTTACCCCAAGGGAATATATTGTGTTATATATTTTACTCTTTAGGAAAACACAGCATTACTGTTGTGGCCACTACCTCACACCTTCTCTCACTGAGTATCTTCTTTTTACTCTCCTGTTTTGTACTGTCTACACTCTCCCTTCCCTAACCCATGAGCGCCCTTCTCTTGTCTGGCTCAGCCATGAGGTGCACTCAGTTTCCCTTTTACCCTTTTTCTCTTCTCTTGCCTGAACCACAGCAGCTGTACTGAGGAATGGCTTTAGTATGGACCTTTAAGATGGAAGCCACGTGTTGAGAAATGGCAGTGAAGGTGCCCAGGTCCTGGTAACCATGGAGCCGCCAGCCCTAGATGACCCTTCTAAAGTTCTTTTATTTGCAAGAAACATAAATATGTATTTGTTAGAGCTTCTGCTAATTTGAGTTTTCTGTTAGATATAGCCAAATTTAATGCTAGGTTATTCATCAGTGGGGCAAGTAAATAAGTGAAAAATAACCCCTACTTATTCCTCAAACACAAAAACCTTGTTCTGCTTTGGGAGACAGTCATTAATCCCAGAAAACTGCTAAGATTTCCCTTTCTCTGTTCTCGCCTATCACTTCTGTGTCATCATTTACAGCAGTATGATTGTTGAGTTATTTGTCTTTCTCCCTCATTAATTATGCAGGATTGGGGTACCCAGAGAAAGAACCAAATACCAGCACCTGGCATGCAGGAGGCTTTCAATACATGCTAAAACTTATTAACTGAATGGTCCAAGAAGGTGTAAGGTAGCACTCCATATCAGGGAAATGTGGGAGCTGATAATGTGGCTCACACTCTGGTAAGATTTGATAGGAGCAAGGGCCTTCTGCTGAGATTTGGAAGGCCATGAAACTACCGAGGCAGCACCTGGGCAAAAACAAGTCAAGGTACCAGGAATCAGGGCTGACATATCCATGGGCACAGAGTCTGTGGACCAGGGTAGCAGCACATTTATGCAGTTGTGTGCAGAAGGTCATACAGAGCTGATGTTAAAGTTAGGGATCCTTTAATTCCTGCAAGGTTTAAATCTACACTACCCAATACCATAACCACTACCGCATGGGGTTATTGAGCACGTGAAACATGGCTAGCCTGAGTTGAGATGCATTTTAAGTACAGAATGCACAATATATTTCAAAGGCATGGTAAAAACATGTAAAATATCTCATGGTCTCAGGTAAAGAAGGTTTTGAGATATCACTGGTGGAAAAAAAGGACAGTGTTACATCTATGAATATCAGTACAGTTTCTTACCCTTTTGGTTTCTGTCTGCTCTAATCCCACTCTCCTTGCAGCAACAATAAACTGAGAGCAAAAGATGTATCTTTGTCTGTTCTATAAACTGTCAGAAATCAACACTCTGCATATTTCTAAAATGTCAGGGTACTTCAGGATTCTTCCTTATGTTCTTTTGACTTCCATTCTATATACATGCTCTGTATAATCCCATGTATCCAGTGACATCGGTTACCATCCTGATCAGGAAATACTAGTGCTACAAATATGCTTTTGATTCCACTTTGCTCTATATGCACGCCAGACCTCACTAATCAATTACCACATTTTTTTCCACTGTGAAAGAATATTACCTCAAAGGCCTTTACAAATCAGCACTCTAGGAAAATGCTACAATATTTAAGACTAGAGAAACATGATAAAACATTTTTGCCATGCCTTATCCATTTGTTAAAAATTTCCTAATCCACATCTCCACATTAGGTCTCTTTCCTGAACTTCATACAAACAGAGCTAACTGTTTGTACCCAGAATTAATGTATGAAACTGAATTCAGTTTCTCCCCTCTCTTCTCCTATATTTTCTCCCTTGCTACCATAATGGTACCATCATTCTCTTAGTTGTCCAAAGTATCTCAGTGTCAGCCCTGACACCTCCTTTTCCCTCATTTGTAATCAATTACCAACTCTTTCTCCTCTACCTTCTGAATATCTATTTGGTCCTTTCATTACTCTTCAGTTACTACCCTAATTCAGACTTTTGACTTTTTTTTTTTGTCTAGATTCCTAGAGAGGACTCAATGCCCCACCCTGATCAAGATGGTGGAGTAGGAAACTCCAGGGCTCTGTCCATCTACAGAAGCTTTGATCAATGAGCAAGTATTGGCAGAAATATCTTTCTCAGTGCTCCAGAAAACATTAAAGAGTTGCAATTACAGAGAAAGCCCTAATTCAAGAAAAAAGGCTATTAAAGTATCTTGAGGCTCTCTGACCCATCCCCTACCACTCACCAGCTCTACAGAGAGCCACCCCTATTCCCAGTGCAGATCATGGTCATGGTTCCAGAGGGAACAGAGTAACCCTGTGTCCATAATAGGAGGAGGCATATCTGGCCCAATCTGTCTAGTGGTGGTCTGCAGGACTCACTATTACAGAACTTGCTCTTCATGTAGAAAGCAGCTTACCCTACTCTCCTAGAGAATGCTGTGGGAAAGCAGTCAAGTTGTGCTTTCTGAGGCAAAGGGATTGCTGGCTGTAGGATATAGAGTGATGTGCCCTAGGCCACAATGAAACTGTTTCCTTAAATGGTCTCCCAGTAGATTGTCCATTCTTATCAGAGGTTATCAGAGAATGTAAGTTTAAAGACTGATAGAGTTTAATGAAAACTCCAGTATCATCCATTTCAAGTTCCTTGTTTTGTAACCAAGAGACTCAAATTCTGGAAGTAATAGTGGCAGATCTGGAACCAGAAACCCAAAATAAAACAATTAAACACTTTCAATAAGACAGTCATGCAAGGCATCCTTGCAGGGTATGTAAGAGAGAGTGAAACTTTGTAGACTATGAAGGGAGAAAGTGTTGATCTTTTGCTTACTTGGGGGCCTATTTTCGATAGCTGTGATTGGACAGATTGGAACTGCTCTTAATTTCTCAGCTGCTACTAAAGACATAGTGGGATTACCCTGTTTTCACTGATGATCAGAAACAGAATAGTGGAAGGCAGCAAGAGGTGCTTATCTACTTCTCTCCTGAGACAAAGCATAAAGTGCCATTCTAGGTACTAGGCGGAAAATCCAGCTCATTAAAAAAAAAGTTTTCTCTGACATATTCTTCTCTTCCCTGACATATTCTTCTCTTCCTTTAACGTTTCCTCTCTTGTCTTCTTTTCTCAGACTGACTCTGTTACATCACCTTTGCCAGAGGGTCAGCATAACTTCATCGATGACACTGATTTTTCTAAGTGCAACAATTTTAACGCAGTGAAACATATCCCCAAGTCACAAAAGATATCAAATTAAAGGGCCTCTCCAACAATTCGATTCTGGTAACTATTTCACAAAACCATAAAAGTGAAGAGTGGATTTTGTTCTTGGTTCTTGCAACCAATTGGATATTCTCCTGCACTTGTCCAATCCCTTGGATTCTTATGAATAATCACTTTTAAAATGTGATGTTTCTGGATTGAAGATTCACAACTATGCATCTGTTTTATATTTGCCAATATAATTTTCTTTCTAGGAAACTCTATAGGAAAAGTTCAAATGTATTTATCTGCTTTGATTAGTTTTTCTTAAATTTATCATGTGAAGTTACAAAATATTCAGAATTGCCAAAAATAGTATAAAGACTCCCCATGAACCCCTCACCTACATTCTGACTTCATCAACCCCTAGCTAATCCCATTTCAGCCCAGGCATTATATATTTTTGTCTGTAAATATTTTAGTACCTATAGCTAAAAGATAAGGAAACTTTTAAAAATGCAAAATCTCTAGACTACCTAAAAATAATGATAAATCCTTACCAAATATGCAGTTAGTGTACAATTTCCCTAATTAAATTAATAGATGTTTAAATTTTATTATTTAAATCAGGATTCAAAAAAGCTCCATACACTATGATAGTTGACATGTCTGCTAATTCTGTTTTAATCTACAGATTACCTCTTCATTAATTTTCCCCCTGAAAATTATTTGCTGAAGAAACTAATCTCTTGTCTTGTAGAGTTTATCACAGTCTGAATTTTGCTGATTGCATTCCCTTTACAATGGTTTCACATTTTCTCTGCCTCTTTCATTTTCTACAAAATGGCCAATTTTTTTTATCAAGAAACTTAATCAGATTCAGGTTTGATCTTTTGGCATTGACACCTTGTAGATAGTGATATATACTTCTATTGGGAAGCATTAAGTACTTTTAATACTGTGGAAGCCCAGGGCCCACCCCCATCCCCACCATATTAAGACTAAGTTACTGCACATAGCTGCCTATGTAACCCAGATAGAAGCTGAAGATCATTAGACCTCCTGAGGGGTGGTGGTGGTGGTGGTAGACATACAGATGGTATCATAAACACCCCTTCCTTGATCATTGTTGATCGCAAACCTCCAACTCTCTGTGACATGAAACCCTGTTGAAACTCTGTTCTGAGACCCTTTCCCAAATCCTTATAAGGCTTTGCAATCCTTCATTCCCATTGCAGACCATTAACTTCCATTTCCTGACCAGCCACCAATGGGAAGAATTTTCTCCTGTTCATAAGTCCTAATAAAATTCATGCCTAATTCTGAGCTTGGTGTGTTCTTGGTCTTAGGGCTGCCCTGCCCAGCACTCTAAGAGCTGGATTGGAATGATTGGTGAGCCAGGCAGAAAGACCAAAGAACCACCAGCCATAGCAGCCATAAGTCTTAGGAAGGCAGACTCTGTGGGGGAAATCCCAAAGTTGTGGGGAGGTGTGGCTGCCCTTCTAGATGAATGGGGACTGCCGTGAGAGTGTGGGGACACCCTGAAAACTCCAGTGGTGTTGCTGTTTTGCAGCAGGTAGCAAGACAATTTGAGTAAGGATAAAGATGACCAAATGGTGGCAGCCATGAATGTCCCTTGTTAGAAGCCTTGTGGATGGCTACCAAGGCAGAATAAGCATGGAAAAACTACTGTGTGCCATTAAAGGAGGATGAGGTAATACCATCTTCGCATGCAGCAGTTCTAAGGGTTTCCTCTTTAATACTAGAAATTAGCATTCAATTATGTCATCACTTTGCTTTAGATCTAACTAATGCTTTTTTTCATATTCTCTTAAATAAGCCCAATCAACCTGTTTTCACCTTCACCTAGGAATGAGAAGAAAGGACTTTCACTATGCTCCCATAAGGCTGTGTCATAGCAAAGGATTTGGCTAAGTGGGAAAGTCCCACAAATGTAACTCTATTTCAATATACTGATGATGTCATGTTAACTAATAACTTTTTCAGAACTAAAGAAATCCTCATTGCTATCTCACCTTGAAAGTCAGGGAATGGCCAATTAATTGTGACAAACTGCAATGCTATGCCAGTTTGAAACTTGTGTATCCCAGAAAAGCCATGTTATTTAATCCTGATTCAATATTGTTGGGTGGGATCTTTTTTATTAAGTTGCTTCCATGGGGATGTTACCCACCTAATTGTGGATGGACCTTTGGATTAGGTAGTTTCCATGAAGATATGTCTTTACCCATTCAAGGTAAGGTTGCTTACTGGAGTCCTTTAAGAGGAAACCAATTTGGAAAAAGCTTCAGAGCTGTGATAGACAAGAGACCTTTGGAGATATAGAAGGAAAATGCCCTCTGGGGAGCCTTTTGAAATGAGAAGCTACAAGAGAAAGCTAGCAGATGTCATCTTGTGACTTCTCAGCTGACCGAGAAACCCTGAGCATCATCATACCTTTCTTGAATCAAGGTATCTTTCTTGACTCAAGATTTGGACAGTTTTATGGCCTTAGAACTGTAAACTTGCAACTTAATAAGTTCCCTTTATAAAAGCCAACCCATTTCTGGTATATTACATTCCGGCAGCATTAACAAACTAAAACAAATGCCTTGACTGCCCTGTCAAAATCTTAGGTGTTGCATGGTTGGATAAAACCAAAATTTATTACTTCTGCAATAATTGATAAGGTACAGTGTTTTCCTATGCCACATATGCCAAAACAACTAATGGTTTTTGGGGGCTGTTGGAGTATTGGAAACCTTTTATTCCTCACTTACCCCAAATGTTAAAACCTTTGTATATGTTAGTTAGAAAAGATTGTATTTGTAAATAGGAGGGCCTCTAGGAGGCTGCTTTTGAAAAAGCTAAAAGAGCAATAGAACAAGCATGAGCACTGGAAGGCATAGATCCAGACCTGTCCTGTAAATCAGATATAGCCAGCACTAATATTGTCTTTGGGTGGGGTCTGTGGCAGCAGCAGCATTCTAAATGAATGCCCCTTGGCTTTTGGTTACAATTATGGAAAGAGGCTGAACTGAGATACAGCCCCATGGAAAAGCAAATGTGTGCTGCATGTAGTGCCTTACAGCAAGCAAAGGGACTGATGCAAAGATGCCCAGTCAACTTGAAAATGGCCATCCCTATTCAGGGATGGTTAACCGACATGGCTTCTAAGCTATGCTTTGGCATTGTCCAACTGAGCACACTGAGCACATTGTCCAACTGAAAACCTACCTGCTACAGCACAGCATTTTCAATATCAGTCTTCTGAATGTAAAAATGCACCAGATTATTGGACAGGTGTCCTATATAGAAGATTCAACAGCTAAAGCTAAAGTTGCTGTACCTGAATTACCTGTTGAAATGCCCACTATGGAAGGCATGGTTGCCATTCCCAAGTCTGCTTGGTACACTGATGAATCCACTAGCAGGCAGCCTCCCATATGGACAGCTCTGGCAGAACAAGCCAGTACTTATAGTATATGGTGGGAGACTGGTGCTATGCAAAGCAGTCAATGGGCTTAGTTAAGAGCAGTATGGATAATAGTGTGTAAATAGGAGATGTACTAACTGTAACAACAGCTGTTCTGTTTACAAAGGCCTGATGACCTGGATGGTAACTTGGAAGCAAGAACAATGTAGAGTCAAAGGTTGCCCCCTCTGGGGACAAGAATTGTGGAAAGACATCTGGGATTCCTGCTAATGATGAAAGGTAACTGTCTATTATGTCCTTGCCCACATTCCCAACATATTACCCTGGGACAGAGAAGCACATGCCCTTGTACAGATTTGGAGCAGTGCAGCGGAAACCAGGGAAGCAGCAAAATGGCTTCATTAGAAAAGTGGCACCAAACCCTGTGGCATCTGGCCCAGCAGTTCCAGCTTTCAATGACCTGCCAGTGCCTAGTGGGTATCACTGGAGAAGGCCTTTTTTGCTCCTTGCACTGACCATGTAAATTACTACACAAGATTAAACACATTAGCCATGTGTTTAATGACCCACTGGCAAGTAGATTACATCGATCCCTTTCCTCTCTGAGCGGGGGTGAGATATGCTTTTACTGCTGTGAACATGGCTACAGGACTGTTGTTACCTTTCCCAGGGAAGAAGCCTAACCGATAGGTCACTGTCCAATGTTTGGAGAAAGTGAACTCTGTATGAAGTGCCTACGCTAATAGATATGATCAATGGACCCCTTCTACTGGGCAGATAACCCATTCCTGGGCCATGGATCAGAACATCTGTGGATGTTGCATCTGCTCTACAATCCTACAAGTGCAGGACTTATCGAAAGAATGAATAGTTTGTTAAAGGAACAACTAAAAGATGATAAGAGTTCCTTGCAGCAGTGGACTAAAAGGCTCTATCGGGCCTTAACTTGCTTTAATCAATGCCAGGGCTACAGCCCCAATTCCTATTGAAAAGCTAGTGGGGGACCAATGCAGGCTTTGAAAATACAAATTAAAGGTCCAGCTACTTTACAACCTGAAAGGGGGAATGATAATTTGTTGTTGCCCATGCTTCAAACTATAAAAAAGGAGGAAAATAAGGTCCTCTGGCCTTAGTCCTGGCCTATATAGCCATGCTGTTTGGAAATCTTAAACCCACAGGTATTAGGAGTCAAAATATTGTACTTTATTACCAATCTAGGGTCTCCTATTCCCACGGGAACTTTATACATACCTGTGTGGAACCTTCTTATGCTCAGATTAACAACTGATATAACAGTTGAGGACTCTCAAGATTTGTAGGGGAAGACTGTCTGGTATTTAAACCTCACCATAATGTTCCTGGTATGTTGTTGTCAATCAATGGAATTCTGGCATGTACATTGTTAGATCAGCAGGAGTTAGATCCCCCCAAGCATCTTTATTTTCACCCATAGCACCCTAGCAAATACTTTTGTACAGTGAGCTTCAGCTGTAACTCATGCCCACAATTGAACCCAATGTTGGTGTGCTGGTTTGAAAGGATTATGTGCCCTAGAAAAGCCATGTTTTAATCCTGATCCATCTTGTGGAGGCAGGCTTTCTTTTAATTCCTATTCACTACTGTAGGTTGGAAACTTGATGAGAGTCTCTCCACAGAGATGTGACATACCCTATTATGGGTATTAACCTTTGATTAGAAGGAGCTATGACTCCACCCATTCCAGGTCAGTCTTGATTAGCTTACTGGAATCCTGTAAAAGAGGAAACATTTTGGAAAAACTTTCAGAGCCACAAGAACCATGAGAGTCCACACAGCCAGAGACCTTTGGGGATGAGTAAGGAAAATATCTCTAGGGGAGCTTCATGAAACAAGAAACCTTTAGAGAAAGCTAGCAGATGCCACCATGTTCACCATGTGCCTTTACAGTTGAGAGAGGAACCCTGAACGTCATCAGCTTTCTTGAACCAAGGTATTTTCCCTGGATCCCGTAGATTGGACATTTCTATAGCCTTACTTTAATTTGGAAATTTTCTCAGGCTTAGAAGTGTAAACTTGCAACTTATTAAATTCTCCTTTTTAAAAGTTGTTCCATTTCTGATATGTTGCATTCTAGCAGCTTGCAAACTATAAGAGTTGGGTTTACACAGACTTGCCATATTCAGGCACTAGCAGCCTTCCTTGGACTATAAACACTGTGAATTAGACTGTATAAAATACCAAATGAAATACCTGGCCTGGGAGAATTCAACACATCAGAAAATCTGGAAAAGAATCTTAGATCCCTTGTCTAAATGGTTTAATTCCCATTCTTAACCATGGTGGCATCTCTTTGTGGGGTTATCTCAGTTTGGGGGATTCCAACTGTTCTGTTATCCCTTATGCTGTTGTGGAATATGGATGCAATGTCTGTCTTGGGGTTATCATAGTCTGTTGCATGGGAGTGAATTGTTGAAACCCCAGGGCCTGCCCCCACCCTCCATATTAAGAGTAAGTTACTGCACATAGCCTCCTACATGACCTAGACAGAAACTGGCTCTAAAGCTTTTTCCCAAAATTGTTCCCTCATAGAGGGTGCCAGTAAGCAACCCCACTGAATGGGTAGCAACATATCTTCATGGAAACCACCTAAAGTTGTCACTGAAGGTCATCAGACCTCCTAGGGGGCAGGTAGGGAAAATGTACAGAATTTATCATAAACAAAACATTAAAATTCCCCTCCATTGATCACTGTTGATAACAAGCCTCCAGACCCCTGTGTCATGAGACCCTGCTGAAACTCTTCTCATACCCTCTTTGCAAACCCTTATTGCCCTTTTGCCCCCCTGCCCCCTCTGCAGACCATTAACTTCCATTTATCGAGCAATCACCATTGTGAAGAATCTTTTTTTGCTCATAAATCCTAATAAAATTCATGCCTAACTCCATGCCTGATGTGTTCTTTGGTCTAACGCTATACCAACCCAAGACTTCCAAGGGCTGGGTTGGACCAAATACTCTCTTTTTAATATTGTGTTTTCTCCCCCCAAATTGCTTTTGCCCTTGACCTGAATTATTTTAAATTGTATTAACTAACATTAAATGTTCTTATGATAAACCATGTTCTAGTTTGCAAGCTGCCTGAATGCAATATACCAGAAACAGGAGGGCTTTTAAACAGGGGAATTTATTAAGTTTCAGTTTTACAATTCTAAGGCTGTGAATATGTTCCAATTAAAATGAGGCTATAAAAATGTCCAATCTAAGGCATCCAGGGAAAGATACCTTGGTCCAAGAAGGCTGATGATGTTCAGATTCTCTCTAAGCTGGAAAGGCACATGGTAAGATCTACTACCTTTTCCTTCACCAGCTTTCCTGGAACTCTGTCCATTCTGTTGGCTCTGTTGGGTCTGCTGGCTCTGTTGGTTTGGTGGCTCTAAAGCTTTTTCCCAAAATTGTTCCCTCATAGAGGGCACCAGTAAGCAACCCCACTGAATGGGTAGCGACACATCTTCATGGAAACCACCTAATCAAAAGTTGTCACTCACAATTGGGTGGGTCATATCTTCATGGAAATAATTGAAAAGATTATACCCAGCAATATTGAATGAGAATTAAAGGACATGGCTTTTCTGGGCTATATAACAGCTTCAAACTGGCACAAACCATAACTGCTCCTCTTACATAGTGACTCAGATTGTTAACACTGTGTTCTGCTGCAACACCCAAAAAGATATAAGTAATGGAAAGTAGAGGAGCAGAACTGATAAGGGAGGTAGTAGATTAAGTGCCTTGAAGGAGTTGCTTGACCCGTTCAAATTCTTGCTCTTGAAAAAAGAAACATGCAACTGGAAAGGGTATCAGTTGTTCTGGACTTGGCATTGGAAGTGTCTTTGGGGACCATGCTTTTGTACCTAATCATGGTTCAGCTCACACCCCAAAGAAAAGTGGCTCCATGTTGATGTTGTAGGCACAAATGCCCAATAATGTGTATGTTTGAATATCTGTAATACACATACACACACACACACACACACATACACACACAACTGCATGTGTGTGTACAAATTAATGCATTCTTTTATTGAAGTATAATATACATAGAAAAACGTATGGGCTATTACAAACAGGGGTGTTGTAAGCACTCTTTCAAATGCACATTTGGCTAGTAAATGTATAGATTTCATTTATATATGGACCCAAGAGTGGAATTGATGGCTTATAAGATTTGTATAAGTTTATATTTACTAGGTACTGCCAAAAAGTTTTCCAAGTACTTGTACCAATTTACACTTCCATCAGCAAAGTATAAGAGTGCCAGTTGATTCCTATCCTAGCCTATATTTGGTAGGCCTGTGTTTTACATTCTAGATATTCTGGCAGGTTTCTAGTGACATCACATTTGGTACTTTTAAAATTTCCTTGATATCATAGTAAAATTAGGTTCTCACATTTATTGACCATTTTTTAATATCTCCATAGTGAATTGACTGGTCAGGATTTTTGCCCGTTTATCCATTGGATTGTCTGTCCTTTCTTATTTATTTTTAAAGGATTTCTTATATATTTGGCATTTTAAAATATGAAGGTAAAGAAACATGAAGTATTATAAGAAAAAGGACATAATTTTTTAACTTTTATCAGTTTTTACAGTGCCAGTTTTTACTGGGAACATTACCTATTATTACAAGACTTATCTGAAGCATTGTTCTTCATTGGTAAAGGGATTTTGCTTAATTCTGTGCATAGAATTGGAATTTATCATTTACAGTTTTCTATCTAGCAGTTTAATGATTCTGCCTTCTTTCCAGTCTTATACTCACAAGTAGAAAAATGGTGATCAGAGGCTAGGATTTTTCCCCTGAATATCACTTTTTTTTTTCTTTTGATCATTTGCATATGTTCACTTAGAGTCTGCATACCAGATTCTATTTAACTTTGATGCATAAAATTAGTTGATTACTAAATCAGAACTATGAATTACATACAAATCATTGGAGTTCAATTAAGTAAATTTATCAAAATTTATTTTCTGGTAAATAAAAATAAACCAGAGAAAAGGCAGAGGGAGACAAAGATAGGGAATTATATCTGTTGCCATCACAAAATAGTTGTGTACTTAACCATTTATTTCACTTTTCTGGCCCAATGCCTCTGTGTGAAAAAAGTATGATAATTCTTTTCTTGTGTAGTTTGAGAATGAGGTAAGATAACATATAGAAAGATATTTTTAATGAAAGTGGCATCATTAATCTAGCAAACAATTCATAGGCTTACTGAATGCTGCATCTGAAATGTACTTTAGCAGAGAATGTTTTCAAGACAAAGAAATTAAAGTTTAAATAAATTAATCATCAAGGTTTCATTGCTAATTATTATCCACATCGGTAATCTTGTTCTCTTTCACTTATAACTCACAAATGTTGAATTGCAAGTACATCCGTACAACCTAGAACATCTCATGAAACTTTATTATCTTCTACTGTAATTTGCATGTACAAACCAGAGGAAAATAAAGGTTAAAGATTTTTAAGTGGCTGAAGTTGCCTGCTATAGAGCAGGGACTATTTAAATATAAGCCCAAAATTTTGCAGATGAAATGCAGTCATTTTATAAATAACTCCAAAACAAGGTGTGATAATTAGGTTCTAGTGTCAACTTGCCCAAACGATTATGTCCAGTTGTCAGGTCAGGCATGCGCTGGCCTGACCATTGCTGCAAGGATATTTCCTGGTTGGTTTATAAACCAGAAGTCTGGTGTATTAAATCATCAGTCAGTTGTTTTCACCTGTGACTGATTACATCTGCAGTCAACTCAGGCATGCCTCCCACAACAAGGTAATCCAATCAGTCAGATACTTTTAATGAGGAAGAGAGACTCTTCACTGCTTATTCAGGCAGTGAGCCTCTCCTATGGAGTTTGTCAAGACCCTTCATCAGAGCTGCCAGCTTCACAGCTTGTCCTATGGATTTTGTGCTCTTCCATTCCCATGGTTGCATGAGATACTTATATAAATCTCATATTTACAGATTTCTCCAGTTTGTTCTGTTTCTCTGGAGAACCCTGGCTAACACAGCTTGGTACCAGGAATGGTTCTTCAGAAACAAAATTTTAAAAATAGGGTTTTACAATTGGTTTTCTACTTTGACTAGACTCAGAGGCACTGCTGATTCTGTTTCCAATAATCAAGATGGCACTGACAGTCCATGGGGTAAATTGGGCAAAAGAGATACTCAAAATATCACCATTAGATTCTGCTAATTGTATACTTAAATAAGGCAAGGCTCTGGATGATAATGTCTTTGACACCTTTTTTGGAGTTTCGTGGGATAAGAGGTATAGTGATGTTGACTGGTTGTTGTTAGATACACTGGATACAGTGATGAAGGAAAGGGTTGAGCTGAAGGCTTCAAACTTACTACACCTTAAGTGCCATATAATTGATGTAAAAGTTTCCATGTGTGCCCTGAAAGAAAATCTTATTTCTTGTGGTCGCAGACTTGAGATCTCTGAAAACCAGATACAAAGCCTCATTGTGCTAGTAGCAGATTTACAATGTAAACTAATGTCTTAACCTTGCAGGGGTGTCTCGTGTTAAAGTAAGGGCTTTGATTGGAAAAGAATGGGATCCTGAAATGTAGAATGGTGATATATGGCTTGATAATGATGGTGATGGTGAGACAGGATCCTGGAATCTGCTGAGCCTTTGCTAGGTAGACCTGTAAATGGACTGCCCTGAGGAAAGAGCTTCCTGATCTCCAGTCTGCCTTGAGAAAACAGCTTCCTAGTCTCCAGTCTCCTCAAAGGAGCCTGCCATCCAACCTCCACCTAAAGATACTAATTCTTTACTGTCTGCTAACCCTCTGTAACCACCTTTCCTGGGGAAATGGCTCTCAGCCCTCTGTCTGGAGTGACTAATTCTATTTCACCAGATGAAGCTGCAATGGAACGCTCTGACATAATTGGCTTGAAAGACACTTCTATTTCTTCTCATGACCCACCCCTACCATCCCTCTTTCTTCAAAACCTATAACTAGATTGAAGTCCCAACAGGCCCTAAAAGGTGAGGTACAAAGTGTGAGCAATGAAAAGGTATGCTGTGTTCCAAAAGAACTGCATAAGTTTTCTAATCTATATAGACAGAAATATGTGGAAAATGTGTGGGAATGGATAAGGGTGTTGGATAATGGTGGAAGGAATACTAAGTTGGATAAACCTGAATTTATTGATATGGGCTCACTAAGCAGAGAGTATGCATTTAATATTGTAGCTTGCGGGGGCTAGAAAGGGCATTGACAGATTGTTTGGATGGTTAGCTGAAACATGGATCAAAAGGTGGCTGACATGACCTGAGGTTGAAATGCAAGAACTTCCCTGGTATAACATAGATGAGGGGATCCAGAGTTTAGAGAGATGGGAATGTTAGAGTGGATTTATCATGGAAGACCTGCTCACACACCCCAGGAATGTCCAGGGGACACATCTTCACCAGCACATTGAAAAATAAATTCCTGAGACTAATTCTATCATCTCTGAAGAACTCTGTGATTATCCTTTTTTGCAGGTTAGATATTACTGCAGGAACTGCTGTCACTGAGCTGGAGTCCTTAGCACAATGGGGATGATTGGATCCCTAGTTGGCAGAAGCCATGTGGTGACAGCTAATCATCAGAGACAAGTTTGTTGTGGCCCCCATAATGGACAACAGACTCAAAGCAGCAGTCAAAATAGTGTGACTTGCAGAGACTTTTGGTGTTATCTAGTAGATCATGGGGCACCAAGAAGTAAAACAAATTCCTGTTTGACTGTGTGAGCAGAGGAATTCTAGGTGAAGTGAATAGAAGTCTAACTTGAATTACAAAAACAGAGTCACTGCTCCTTAATCAATTCCCAGACTTGAGATAGTTTATAGAACTAGAACCCCTCGAATGAGGGGAGGGCTGGGAATCCTTGGGAAAGGACCCTTTTACACTGTGCAAAATTTGCACTGTTAACCTTCCTCCCAGCCTTCCCTAAGTAGACCTATGACCTTTTACCAGGGTGACTGTGCACTGGGGAAAAGGAAATGATCAGATATTTTGGGAATCATTAGACAATAGCTCAGAAGTGACACTAATTCCAGAAGACCCAAAACATCTCTTTGGTCCATCAGTCAGAGTAAGGGCTTATGGAAGTCAGGTTATCAATGGTGTTTTAGCTCAGATCCATATAAAATTGGATCCAGTGGGTCCCTGGACCCATTCTGTGGTCATTTCCCAAGTTCCAGATGCATAATTGGAATAGACATACTCAGCAACTGGCAGAATCCCCACACTGGTTCTCTGATTCGTGCATCGAGGGCTATTATGGTAAGAAAGGCCAAGTGAAAGCCACTAGAACTGTCCCTACCTAGCATAATAGGGAATCAGAATCAATACCATATTCCTGGAGGGACTGCAGAGATTAGTGCCACTCTTAAGGACTTTAAGGATATAGGGGTGGTGATTCTCACCACATCTCCATTCAACTCTCCCATTTGGCTTGTGCAGAAAATAGATGGGACTTGGAGGATAGCAGTGGATTATCATAAACTTAATAAAGTTATTACTCCAATTTCAGCTGCTGTTCCAGATGTGCTATCATTGCTTGAATAAATAATACATCACCTGGTACCTGGTATGCAGCTATTGATCTGGCAAGTGCTTTTTTCTCAATAGCTATCAGTAAGGACCACCAGAAACAGTTTGGCTTCAGCTAGCAAGGCCAGTAGTATACCTTCCCTGTCCTGCCTCAAAGGTTTATCAATTCTCTAGCCCTATGTCACAATCTTGTCTGCAGACACTTTGATCATTTCTCCCTCCCACATGATGTTATACTGATCTATTATATCAACAATACCATGCTGATTGACTATAGGGAGCAAGAAGTAGAAATCACTCTAGACTTACTGGTAAGGCATTTTCTGGTCAGGGGATGGGGGATAAATCCAACAAAAATACTGGGTACTTCTTCTTCAGTGAAACTTCTAGGTGTCCAGCGGTGTGGAGAATGTCAAGATATCCCTTCTATGGTGAAGGATAAGCTGTTGCATCTGGCCCCTCCTATGACCAAAAAAGAGGCACAATGCTTAGTTGTCCTCTTTGGATTTTGGAGACCACTTATTCCTCATTTGGGTGTTCTACTCCAGCCTATATACTGAGTGACCATAAAAGCTGCTAGTTTAGAGTGGGGACTGGAACAGGGGGAGGCTCTGTGACAAGTCCAGGCTGCTATGCAAGCTGATCTGCCACTTGATCCAATGATCCAGCAGATCCAATGGTGCCAGAAGTGTCAGTGGTAAATAGGGATGCTGTCTGGAGCCTTTGGCAGGCCACTATAGGAGAATCACAATGCAGAACCTTAGGATTTTAGAGCAAATCCTTACCATCCACTGCAGATAACTACTCTCCTTTTGAGAAACAGCTTTTAGCCTGCTATTAGGTCTTAGTAGAGACTGAATGCTTAACCATGGCCACCAATTTACCATGAGACCTAAGTTGCCTATCACGAGCTGGGTATTGGCTAACCTAAAAGGCCATAAAGTTGGGTGTGCACAGCAACACTCTAACATAAAATGGAAATGGTATATTAGAGATAGGGCTCAAGTTGGTCCTGAAGGCACAAGTAAGTTATATGATGAAATGGCCCAAATGCCCATGGCCCTCACTCCTACTACATTATCTCCTCTTTTCCAGACCAAAGCTATCACCTCTTGGGTAGCTCCTTACACTGAATTGACTAAGGAAGAGAAAAGTTGGGCCTGGTTTACAGATGGTACCATATGATGCTGGAGTCACCCAGAAGTGGAGAGCTGCAGCACTACAACCTCATTTTAGGTTGTCATTAAAGAACAGTAGTGAGGAGAAATACTCCCAGTGGGCTTAACTTTCAGCAGTGCACCTGGTTGTTCATTTTGGTTGAAATGATAACTGGCCAGAGGCACATTTGTACATTGAATCATGGGCTATTGCTAATGGTTTGACAGGTTGATCAGAGACTTGGAAGAAGCATGATTGGAAACTTGGTGACAAAGAGGTCTGGGGAAGAGGTATGTGGATAGATCTTTCTGAGTGGGCAAAAAACTTGAAGATTCTTGTTTCCCAAGTGAATGTTCATCAGTGGGTGATGTCAGCATAGGAAGGTTTTAATAATCAAGTGAATAAGATAAACCATCCTTTCTTTAATCACTCCTGCCTTTGGAGGGAGGGCTCCAACGGGTTCAAGAACAGAGTGGTCATTGTTGTAGGGGTGGATGTTATGCATGGTCTCAGCTACATGGATTTCCACTCACCAAAGCTGACCTGGCTGCTGAGTACCCAATCTGCCAGCAACACAGACCCACAATCAGTCCCTGATATGGTACCTTTCCCTGAGGTGATCGGCCTACCACCTGGTGGCAGGTTGATTACATTGGACCACTTCCATCATGGAAGGGGCAGAGATTTATTCTAACTTGAATAGACACATACTCCAGATATAGGTTCTCATTCCCTGCATGCAGTACTTCTGCAAAACTACCATACGTGGACTTACAGAACGCTTTATCCACCATCATGCTATTCCATACAGCATTGATTCTGATCAAGGAACCCACTTTGCAATAAATGAAGTGTGGGAATGGGCACATGCCCATGGAATTTTCTGGTCTTATCCTGTTTCCCATCAACCAGATACAGCTGGGTTTGTAGACTGCTGGAATGGCCTTTTAAAGACTCAATTATGAAAAAAGTAATTAATAAATAAACAAATAAAGAAAGACTCAATTATGATGCCAACTAGGTAGCAATGCCTTGCAGTTTAGGGCAGAGATTATGTATGCTCTGTATCAGTGTCCGCTCTATGGTGCTGTTCCTCCTATGGCCAGGATTCACAGGTCCAGGTCCAGAAAGCAAGGGCTGGGAATGGGAGTGGCACCACTCATTATCACCCCTAGTGATCCACTAGGATTATTTTTGCTTCCTGTCCCTGAAATCTTAAGCTCTGCTGGTCCACAGGTCTTAGTTCAAAAAGGAGGCATGCTCCTTCTAGTAGGCAAACTGAACTGAACTGGAAATTAAGACTGCCACCTGGCCTCTTTGGGCTACTAATGCCACTGAATCAACAGGCACAAAGGGGGATTACTATTCTGTCTAGGGTGATTGATCCTGACTATCAAGGGAAAATAGGACAGCAATTACACAATGCAATTCAGGAAATCCCCTAGGGCATCTCTTTTACTACCATGTCCTGTGATTACAGTCAATAGAAAACTGCAACAACCCAATCCAGGCAGGATTACCAATGACCAGAAACTTCAGGCATGAAGTTCTGAATGACCTTATCCAGCAAAGAACAGTAGCCCGCTGCAGTGCTTACTGAGGGAATAGGGGACATGGAATGGGTAGTAGAAGAAGGTAGTGATAAACATGAGCTATGACCACGTGACCAGTTACAGAAACGAGGACTATGATTGTTTGAATATTTCTTCCCTGTTTTGTTATGAGTATGTTTGCATTTGTACATAAGCAAATACCTTGTTTTCCTCTTATCATATGTTAATAGTTGTATTGTTCATGTTATGGCATTTAAGTCATAGAATATGAAGTTTAAGAGTGTTACTTAAGGACTTGCATCCTACTCTGAAGACATGTTGTGTGTTTCCAGTTGTATGAAGGATAATTGAGCATTGTTAGGTGAAACATATGTGTTATTGTGTTCTGTTTGGAAATTAAGGCTGTTTCAAGATGATGTGTACAGCTTACAAGTACACAAGAGGTGGGCTGTGATGGTTAATTTCTGTTGTCAACTTGGCCAAGTGATGAAGCCCAGTTGTCTAGTCAGGCAAGCACTGGTCTGACTGTTGCTGTGAGGATATTTCATGGCTGGTTGATAAACTGGAAGACTGGTGTATTAAATCATTAGTCAGTTGATTGCATCTGTGGCTGATCACATCTGAGATTAACTAAGGCATGACTCCCACAATGAGATAATCCAATCAGTTGAAGGCTTTTAAGGGAGAAGAGAGACTCAGTATTTCTTCAGTCAGTGAGCTTCTCTCTAGTTCATCCAGACCCTTCATTGGAGCCTTCAGCTTCATAGCCTGCCCCATGGATTTTGAACTCTTCCATTCCCATAGTTGTGTGAGACACCTTTGTAAATCTCATCTTTATAGATCTCCCCTGTTGATTCTGTTTCTCTAGAGAACCCTAATGCAACGGAAGTGGGATGTTTTAGCTCCCTAGCTACTCAAGCAAATATCATAAAATAGGTCAGGTTAAACAATGGGAAATTATTTGCTCATATTTTTTGAGATCAAGAAAATGTCCAAAGCAAGGGATCATCCAGGCAATGACACTCTGCTGCTGGCTGCCAGTGATCCTTGGTTCCCCTGTAAGATGGCAAGACAAATGGCAGCATGTCCTGATTTCTTCCATCTCTTCTGGGTTCTGTTTCAGTTTCTTGCTTTCTGTGGCTTTCACTTGCTTTGTCTGAATTTTATTCTCTTATAAAGTACTAGAGTAATAGAATTAAGACCTATCTTAATTGAGGTGGGCTACATCTTAACTGCAGTAGCCTAATCAAAAGGTCCTACTTACAATTGGCACACACCCCACGAATGGGTTAAATTTAAAACGTGTTTTTCTGGGGTATATACAGTTCTTGAGAGGGAAAATAAGGTAAGGCTATGGGAAAAGAAGGCTGTTTTTTTTTTTTTTTTTTAATTCATTGGTGTGCCCAGAGGTAATTTATACATGTAATATAGGCAGTTTGAAATGCATAGGATCTGAGAGTCTCCCATCTACTCCCTTCATTTTGTAGCTGAGGAAAGTAAGGCTTTGAGAGATAATGATTTGTTGCTGAATCATACCACTAAGGGAGACCCTAAAGAGCCCCTAAATCCTTGACAGTTCTCTTCTTTGTGCAGCAGAGACATTGGTTAGAGGGTTGGAGACAGAAAGCCCTGTGCCAGAACACAATGGAGTGATAGTGAAGGCTGTGCATCAGCATTACAGTCACCATGGTAAATGGGGTGCCATCTTCCATGATATCACAGACTGACTGACCATATCGTCCAACAACTGGGCATTTGGGAAACTAAATCATGCTATGTAGTCATTAATCAAGTTTCTTGAAAGCAAAATATAAATAAAAACAAAAGAGCTTTGTCCTGCCAGTAGAGGTAAGGCACCCAAAAGGAAATGACACCAGAGACTGATACAAAGATTAGCACAAGTGAGAATAACAAAGTGGTTTGGACAGTATGAGAAAATTAAGTCAAGCCCTTATGAGCTCAGTGAATCGATAATTCAAGTGAAAAGATAGAAGAATCATATTTTCCCTAAAAATTCAAAATGACTCTGGCTGGCAATTTGTCATATAACATTACTATGCAATTGTAAGGAGTTATAGAGAAGAAAAAATAACAGTCAAAGAATAATACCAAATAGTGGCAAGAACAGCTAAAGCAGAGGGAGTTTTATTGATTATTAAAGAAGTTTATGTAAATATTGTGGGATTCTGATGAACTCTTTCCATCAGAATATATTTAGAGACTGTCATCTCTGAAGATGACCCCCATGTCAACCAGCAAGATTGAGCATGGACAAGGGATTAGGAACATCAATGAGAATGCCTGTGTGCAACCATTATAGTGCTTTAGTGAGGAGGAGGGATTACATTGTAACCTATACCTATTTCCTAATCATTTACATATGTTACTATTTTCCATCATTTATATAGGGGCTTAATTTACCTATGTAGTAGCTATTATATTTCTTCAGTGTTTTGTTTGTTTATTTTACACTTTGCTTTTTCATTCAACTCCTTGGGTTCATATCTCTGGGTTAAAATGCACCATTCAAATATTGACCAAGTTATCGTATATGGACTACCTATGTGTCTGCCAAGACACAAATTAAATAAATGCTGGCTCTAGAGTGAATGTCCAAAATGGTCAGCTGTTTTCAATATTGCTAGGTAGTTACCCCCTTTCTCCCTGTAAAATGCTCTCAATGGATGAGTCAAGTCTTATATTAGTATATTACAATCATCTCTTAATGGGATATAAATCTTTTGGTTTTGAAATACCATTTTAAAGTTGTCATTAAAACATGATGGATTACCAGTTCTTAAGACATTTAATGACTCAGTGTGAAATTGACCCAGTTGCTGGGTTGATAAGGGAGCAACCTATTTATATCTCCTTAATGAACATTAAATGTCTTTCTGAAGTGATGAAGTGGGGGATAGTAATCCAGGAGGACTAAACATGGCAAAAGGAACTGGACACTCTTGCAACAATCACTCCTTCTCTGGGCTCCTATAACACTGTGTGAGCCAGATGAGGGGCCTAGGAACTTGTTCATCTGTGCAGGGAAGTTTGGTGTATCCTGGAGAACAGATAGGGTATACTTAGTTTCAGTTAAAGCATACTGGCTTCCCATCACCAGATTTGAAACGTAAGCAATACTTTTTGCATATTTCCTTCCCTTTATCCCTATATGCAATGAGGTGCTAAGTTGCTGCCCCTCCCATGATATTGCTCATCTTTCCTTTCTTTCAATTACCACTGCGTAGCTACCATGCTGGCATTCAGTTCTGCTCTGTTCCGTTCTCATAATCTTCCTAAGTGCTCTGTCTAATTTATGTTTCTCCCTCATTCCATCCATTTTAAATAGTGCTAAGTCTTTCTAATGTATGACATTGCTCACATCAATCCTGTGTAAACACTTTATATTAAGTCCTGATTGTCTGAAGAGTGAAATTCCACATCTTGACCAGGCACTGGAAGTGATTTTACACCTTAAGCCTCATTTCTCTTCATCTCTTCACTTACCCTGAGATCTATATCTGTGCATCTTAACTTTTTATTTTTAGTTCCAACATGCTTGAGTAACATACAACTCCCTTCTGTAATGGTTTTTCGCAAGGGTGGTGATTCATAAACACGGAGTGGTGGGAAAGAGGATTAGACCACAATTTCTAGAGGTGCATCCTCTTTTTCCATCTTACAGGTCCCTTATTTACCCTCCCTTTTTCCTTTCTCTCTTTCTTCATACATTCTTTATTCCTGCAGACAAGAAGAACCTTCCCTCTGTTTCCCTCCATCCAAATATAAGCTCACCTCAAATACAGCATTGAATGATTAAATAGAAAATCAAAAATAAAATAACTTGATATAAATGCAATTTCCCAAATATTATGTTATAAATGATATTACTGTATTAAAAAAATTAGTGCGCTAACTGTACACTAAAACCTGCTGTCTCTAGTTTGGTGCACATCTAAATGCCATCTCTCAGATTCTCCAGCAGTTAGGCATAGCCAGGTGACTAAGTCTCTTGCAAGGAGTGTAGCACATAATGTTTTGCGCCACTTCCAGACCAATAAAACCCTTTAGACATATTCTTTGCATATTCTTCCTGTGTTCTTTCTTCTTTATCAGCTAAACAAAGGAGATGACAATGGCAGAGACTACCAGATGGAAGGAGTTGAAGTCTCTACATGATTTTTTTCAAGTGGAATATCTTGACAATCTGGGTATCCACACAGAAACATAATGCAAGCAAGAACCAAAAGTTTATTGTTTTAAGCCATTAAACTTTTGCAATTTAATTGTTTCCTCAGCAGAACCTACCCCAAATAATATACCAAAAATTGCTAAACATTCTTCCAGACTCACTTCAAAGAAGATCTGAAAGTAGCTCATAATTAAGCATTACATTTAGATATCCTGGTAAATTTAACTCTGAGGTTGAAGTTGGTTTATTATCTTTAGCAATTTAAACACTTGCTGAAATGTGGACAATGCTTTGATTTGCCCATGATGAACAAATTTTTTATGTTACTTTTTAAGTGTGAATATCCTCCAAGCTTCATTTTGGATTATCACCTTTTGAAATTAGTAGAGTGAATTTTACTGATGTTTTAAAAATGTGATTTTTGGATTAAATGCTTCCAGAAGGGGGATAGTTATTAGCTTGGCTTTAAACTCATGATGTAACTCTCAAGCAGTTAAAGGGTCAAAGACACAGCAGTCAGAAGGTTTTAGGATGTAAACCTCAAAATTGCAGAGACAATTGCTTCCTTGATTTGGTTGACATTCAGCCAAAATCTATGAGCTCATATTCACCAGTATTAACTATATTTACTACTACCAGAATGAAATTCAAATCATTAGTGTGTAGCCTTAATAATAATCCTATATGACTGGGGGCTGCTTCTTCAACATTATTTCCACCTAATTTATAATCAAGATGTTCAATTAATAATTTCAGCACTTTATGCAGTGTTAAGTCAGCTGAAAAATATGTGATTTTTCCACTTTTCATTTTTCACAATGCTGAGGAATGCATAATAACCTGACAAAATGGAGATGCCAAGAAAGCAATGATTATTAACTGACTAATGGGAAAAGGAAAGGATTTTAAGAGAAAAGCTGAGAAATTGATTGAGTTCTGTAAAAATGTGAAGGCACAAAACTATTGCAAAAATGAAGCAGCCTAGAGGGTCATAGGAGGATGGCACAATGAGAAAGTCTAAGAATCAGTTCTTCCTCCAAAACAACTATTGAACTGGCAGGAACTGTCTGAATCAACTATTTCAAAACCCTGGAGTCTAGTGTAACATTTTTTAGCACCCAGGGAGGAGCAAGAGGAAGAGGCTGGTAAATTGCCATAACTACAAGTGAGTTTTACCTTCCCTGTGGTGGCTACTATTCCCCTTCCCCAGTCACAAGGCAGGCAGCACATGGGGTCTGGAGACCCAGCTCCCAGCACAGCTTGACGGTGCCAGGATGGGCATAAAGACCTAGGCCTCCCAAACTCCAGGTGGGGGTGGGGGCAGTCTGATTGCAGATCACTGCTTTTGGGTCTGCTGCACCATATCACTGGAGGATGGTTCGAGGGTACCAATTGTTACAATTCTCTTCATATGAAGGTGGCAGAGAAATCTTAAAGACAGTAGACTTCCTCAAAACTATGGAAAACAGCTAAAGGGCTGCATTAGATAGTTAAGAATTTCAGTTTCAAAAGCCACAGAAGAATTTCCTGGTATCCTTGCTGACCTCTCCCTCTCCCCTCCACAATGTGGGACTGAGACAGCTTGTATTCTCATTGTAGGTCCTGGGCCTAGCTGCAGGGGAGCAGAGAGACCCTTGTGTACATACCAGGTGCATGAATATCAGTACCAAACTATCAGGTGAAATTCTGAGTGACTGAGCTAGGGAAGTTGTTTCAGGCTTGCACCCCCAGAGTTTATCCTGAGGGCAGGGAATCAGTATGCAGATAGCTGGGACAGCTTGAGATACAATTAAATTGAAGCAGTGTGGGGCAAAGGACTACCTACATGACTCAAGTGAGCACCCAGAAGGGGGTAAAAGTCTATTTCAAAGGGAGTAGAGGGGCATTCACTCCAAATTCTGTAAATAGGAAATGAACAATTCCTAAAGATTATAGCAAGCATTAGCCCAGGAAAAGAAGCAGATTCTGTGGCTCCATGTAGGATCAAATAAGACAGAGAGGACCCTGTATTTTGTATTTGACTCAGGCTGCTATTCTCGATAGGAGGTTAGCTTTGAAGGAGACCAGCAGTCTAAGCAAAGACAATTTGCAAAGACAGTGAAAGGTCCTTTTCACTTTTGTTTGCTCATTTTGATTAACTGCTGCCATTTAAGGAAAGTTACATCACACCACTACCTGGATAGAAACTTGAAGAACAGACATCTCAGAGACTAAATCCCAGAGTTCACACTTTAAAATACTAAAATGTACAGTTTGAACAAAAGAATGAGGACAAGCAAAGAAACAGGAAAGATGGCCCACAGCAAGGTACAGGATAAAAACCCAGAAACCATCAATAAAGAGGACAAGACTTTGGACTCACTGGATAGAGACTTTAAAGAAATGATCCTCAGTATGCTCAAGGATGCAAAGGAAAACACAAAGACCCAAAGCATATAAGGAAACAATGAACAATATGGGCCTCTCTTTAAGATTCTCAACAGAAAGGACTGGAATTGAAGTAACAAAAACTGAAGTGAAAAGGCCCTAGACAGTTTGAATAGTAAATTGGAAGTGACTGAAAAAATATCGTGATCTTGATGGTAAGACAATTTAAATGATTCAAGCAGAGAAGCAGAAAGAAAAAGAATAAAACAGAATCAATAGAGCCTAAGAAACCTATGGGACACCATTAAACACATCAATATCAATATTATAGGAGTTTCAGAGAAGAAAGAGAGAAAGGGGCCAAAGGAATATTCAATGAAATAAATGGCAGAAAACTTCCCAAATTTAATATGAAAGACACGAATATGTATGTTCAAGAAGTCCAATGAATCCCAAACTGGATAAAATCAAGGAGACACAGGCCCAGACACATAATAATTAAAATGTCAGATGCCAAGGAAAAGAAGAGAGTTCTGAAAGCTGCAAGAGAAAAGCAACATGCTGTGAACAAGGAAATCCTAATAAGATTAAGTCCTGATTTCTCATCAGAAATCATGGAAGCAGGAGGCAGTGGTATAGAATATTTGAAGTGCTGAAAGGAAACAATTGCCAACCAAGAGTATCTGACAAATCTCTTCTTTGAAAATGAGGGAGAGATTAAGACATTATCTGAAAAACTCAAGCTGAGAGAATTCATTACTACTAGACATGCTCCATATGCATTGCTAATGGGAGTTGTTCAGACTGAAAGGGAAAGAGAGTATACAGTGGGATCAAAGTAATATAAAAAATAAAGACTAGTAAAGGTAAACATCTGGGCAATTATAAATGCCAGTACTGAATTTTCTAGTATTTAACTCTATTTCTTAATTTGTAGAGGTGCTAAAATGCAAATGAATAAGAAGAAGTGATGAATATATGGTTTTGTAAATACAGTGTATAAAGATAATTTGTAAGAAGTACAAAAAAAGTCAGGGGGCAGAAAGATACAGAAACAGAGTATGGGTATGCTATTGAAGATAAATTGGCTTCAAATCAAAGATGCTTGATATAGATTTAGAATGACAAATTTTAAGAATATGGTAACCACAAAAAATATGCATAATATATTCAGAAAGAAATGAAAAGGGATTCAAAATGGTAAAATACTGCTTTAGTTTCCTGACTGATAAACCATATACCATGAAGTGGTTGACTAAAACAATGGGAGCTTATTGACTCATGGTCTTGAAGCTAGAAGAAATGCAAACAGAAGCTCTCATCAAGGAGGTGCTTTTACCAGAAGACTGTGGCATTCTGGGCTGGCAGTTGGCAATCCTTGGTCCATTTCTTTTCTGTCACGTAGCTATGCCTATGGGAGGGTCACTTAGCTTCTCCCTTCTCTCCAAGTTTCCTTTGATATTAAGCACGAAGCTGCTCTCTCTGCTTTTTCTCTGCCTTATTTTCACTCTGCTTATAAAGGAACCCAGTAATCTATATTAAAGCATAAACTGATTCATTTGGACCACACATCAACTGAACAAATATCTCAAAAAGATCTTCTTTAAAATGAGTCTATGCTCATAGGAGTGGATTAAGTTTAAGAACATGTTTTTCTGAGGAGCATAGGTCCAAGAAACCACAAATACAAATATGTATTAGACAAGGACATAAATGGAAGAACTGAGGTCCAAAAAAGGTACAAAACTTACAAAGACAAAATGGCAGAAGAAAGTTCTGCATTATCAGTAGTTTCTTTACATGTAAATGTTTTGAAGTCTCTAGTCAAAAGATAGAGATGGCAATAATGGATAAAAATACATGACTAAACCCTATGTGGTTTCAAAAGACTCACCTTAAATTCAAAAGTACACATAGGGTGAAAGTGAAAGGATTGGGAAAAAGTATGCCATGCAGGTAGTAGCCAAAAGAGAGCTGGGGTAGCTATACTAATATCAGATAAATAGACTTTAAGACAAAAACTGTTATGTGTGATAAAGAAGGTCATTATATACTGAAAACAGTGTTAATTCAACAAAAAGACATACAGTTATAAAATATATGCACCTGACAGAAAAAAACCAAAATGTATAAAGTAAATATTGACAAATTTGAAGGGAAATCTGCATTAATAGTTAGAAATTTCAATATACTACATTCAAAAATGGGTAGACCATCTAGACAGAGTATCATTAAAGAAAAAGGGGACTTGAACAAAACTCTAAACCAGCTAGATCTAACAGATATATACAGAAAACGTCAACATTTTGACATTTTCACAAAACCAACTTTTGGCTTCACTGATTTTCTCTATTAGATTTTTTTTATTCTGTCTTTCATTTATCACTGCTCTAATCATTTTATTCCCTCCCTTCTGCTTGCTTTTGTTTCAGTTTGTTCTTATTTTCCAGGTTCCTTCCATTTTGGGGTGAGATCCCAATGGTCCATGTGCAATTCTGAAGAATGTATATTCAACAACAAAAGAATATACATTTTTCAGAATTGCACATGGACCATTTTCCAGGACTGACTATACATTAGGTCACAAAACAAATTTCAATAAATTAAATATATTTAAATCATTTTCTCAAAAATACGAAGGCATGGAACTAGATATCAATAACAGAAGAGGACTGGAAAATTAAGAAAAAATATGTGGAAAATAAATCACTTTGCCTTAGACAACCAATAAGTCAAAGAAGAAAGCACAAGGGAAACTAGGAAATAACTTTAGGCAGTGAAAATTAAAATACAACATGCCAAAAAATTATGAAATGCAGCAAAGGCAGTGCTAAGAAAGACATTTATAGCTCTCAATGCTTAAACAATAAGAAGGATTTCAAATTGAAGATCTCACCCCAAAATGAAAGGAACCTGGAAAATAAGATCAAACTGGAACAAAAGCAAGCAGAAGGGAGGGAATAAAATGATTAGAGCAGTGATAAATGAAAGACAGAATAAAAAAAAAAATCTAATAGAGAAAATCAATGAAGCCAAAAGTTGGTTTTGTGAAAATGTCAATAAAATCAACAATCTTTAGCTAGACTGACAAAGAAAAAAAAAAGAGGGCACGAATAACTAAAATAACAGATATAAAGGGGAGGATTAATGCCAATCTCCTGAAAAATAAAACAATAATAAGTTGATACTCTAAACAACTCTACACCAACAAGTTAAATAACATCGATAAAATTGACAAATTTCTAGCAACACAAAACTACCTATACTGACTCAAGAAGTAATAGAAGATTTCAGCAAACATACAATAAGAAAAGATTGACTCAGTAATCTAAGACCTCTAACAAAGAAAAGCCCAGAACCAGATGACTTCACAGGTGAATTTTACTAAACATTCAAAACTTGACACCAATCCTGCTCCAAGTCTTCCAAAAAATTGAACAGGAGGGTACACTCCCTAACTCATTCTGTGAGGTCAACATTACCCTCATATCAAAACCAAATTAAGAAACTACAAGAAAAGAAAATTACGGACCATTATTTCTTGTTAATAGAGATGTAAAAATCCTCAACCAAATACTAGCAAACTTAATCAACCAGCACATAAAAAAATTACACACCATGATCAACTGCAGTTTACCCCAGGTATGCAAGGTGTCTCATCATATGAAAATCAATTGATTTTCATATGATAATCAATTAATGCACCACATTGATATAACAAAGAAAAAAAACCGTGTTGATTTCAATTGCTGTAGAAAAGGGGTTTGATAAAATCTACACCCTTTCTTGAAAAAAACCCTTAGAAAACTAGGAATAGAAGGAAACTTCTTCAACATGATAAAATGCACATATGAAAAACTCACAGTTAACTTCATACTCAATGGTAAAAGACTGAAAGCATTTCCTCTGAAATAAGGAATAAAATGGATTTTTCCTGCTACCACTATAATTCAACATTGTACTAGAAATTCTAGCTAGAGTGATTAGGCAAGAAAAAGAAAAGGCATCCATTGTGGGAAAGATATAAACCTTTTCCTATTTGTAGCTGATATGATCTTCCATTACAGAAAATCATGGAGAAAATGCACAACAGTGTTATTGGAATTAATAAATGAATTCAGTAAAGTGGTAGGTTACAAGATCAACAGCAGGATCAGTAGTATTTCTCTTCATTAATTATGATCAACTTGAAGATGAAATCAAGGAAAAATCCATTTGCAATGGCAATTTAAGGAATCAAATAACTTGGAATAAATCTAAACAAGTATGTAAAGGACTTGTAAGCAGAAAGCTACCAAACATTGCTAAAAGAAATCAAAGAAGATCTATTTAAATGAAGTGAAATCCATGTTCATGGATTAGAAGTCTGAATATTGTCAAGATGTCAAGTCCTCCTGAAAGCAATAATAGAGTCAATGCATCCCGATCAATATTCCAACAGCTTTCTTTGCAAAAAATGGAAAAGCTAATCATCAAATTTATATAGAAGGGGAATAAAAGCCAGATTGAGGATTATGGGAAGATGGCAGAGTAGGGAGCACAAGGACTCTATCCTTCCATCAGAACAACTAATAAATAGGCAATAACTGTCTGAAATTACTATTTTGAAACTACAGAGACCAGGAGAACACAGCGCAGCTTCCAGGGAACAGTGGGAGGAAGAAGCAGATAAATTCTGGGGGAAAAAAAAAAAAGTGGAGTGCTTTCTATACATGGCAGTTACCAGCACCCACCCTCCACTCTGGTGATAAGTCACTGAGGGGTCTGGCCCCTAGCTATTTCACTGATAACAGAACTGGGCATACAGATCTTATTCCCTATGACCAGGGGAATGCATGACCATCACCAATAATGACTTTTGATTAGCAATTTAAGATCACTGGGGGTGATCTCGGAAGGCAGCCATTGCTTCAACCCACCTTGGACAAAGGCTGCATGAACCATTGTTTCAAGCTGCCCCAGACAAATCTCACAGTGGAGGAGATTTAAAGATGCTATGATTCCTCAGGGCTGTGGAGGGACATTTTGTTGAAGGGCTACATTTTCTGGACAGAACTAGAAAGTTCAGCTTTGGGGAGCTGTAGATGAAGTTCTTAGCACCCTCCAGATCCCTTCCCCAGGGCACTTTGGAATCAGTGAGGACCCACTTCATTGGTCTTTGGCTATGTTTCAGTGTGGGAAAGAATGGCATAGGAAAGTTCTCTCCAGTGTGCCCTACCTCCTAGAATCTGCCCTCCAGGCAAAAGCTGCTTAAGACAACAAAAGCAGTGAAAGAAACTGGAGAGGTGGACAGTTTGGAGCAAAACTTGCCCACCTCAAATACCATGCCAGGGAGAGGGAGGTCTGTCTCCTGGGAAACAGAGGGGACAAGACTCCTGTAAAACAGGGGAACTCCAAAACAACTAAGAAGCAAAATCCTAGGAAAAAACACAGGCCCAGAAAGACAGAGATTTTCTTGAACATCAAGCCTCCCATCCGGAGGGTCTCTGCCTAAGGCAAATTTAGTATGTAGGGTTTCCTCTGTCTTATCACTAACTGGTTGCCAAATCAAGAAATAGATATCTCATGGAATAAATCCAAGAATTAACACTTTAAAATATTAAAATGTACAGTGTGAAAAAAAAAGTGTACGAGACAAACAAAGGAAAAGGAAGTGATTGTCCATCCAAAGAAAGAGGATAAAAAAAACCCTAACAAACAGAAAACAGCAGTGAAGGCCAGAATGTGGATATTCTTAACAAAGCCTTTAAAAAAGGTGATCTTAAAAATACACAAGGGGTTGAAGGAATAAACAGGGAAAAAGCTAAAGGATATCAGGAAAATAACGAAAGGGCAATATGAGACTCTCAGTTGTGATAGAAATTTTAAAATGGAACCAAACAAAACTGCCAAACAGAACTACTAACTGAAATGAAAAATGTCCAGGAGTGTTTCAAGAGTATATTGAAGTTTGCAGAAGAAAGAATCAATGAACTCAAAGACGAAACACTTGAAATGAGTGCAGAAAGGAAAAAGAATTATGAAAGTGGAAATAACCTAAGTCATCTCTGGGACACTAGCGAGTACACCAATAGAGGCATCGTGGGAGTCCCAGAAGGACAAAAAGGCGAGAGAGAGGCAGAAAGAATATTCAAATATTCTTTCTGATAGAGTACTCTCCAAATTTAGCAAAAGATGTGAATATGCACATCCAAGAAGCCCAGAGAATAAGAAACAGATTAAAAATATAGTACAATATATCCCATCATATATTGATCACGTCAGTAATGCAAATGAAAAGGGAAGAGTTCTGAAAGCTGCATGAGTAAAACAAATTGTTATACACAAGGTCCTGATTAGATTGAGTGCCAATTCAGAAATCATGGAGGCAAGAAGGCAGGGAGTTGAAATACTTAAAGTGCTGAAAGAAAAAATTGCCACCTAAGAATTATATATCCGGTGAAACTTTCTTTAAAAATGAGGGAGAGACTAAGACATTCCCAGGTAAACAAAAGCTGAGAAGTTCACCACTACCAAATTTATCCTATATGAAATATTAAAGGCAGTTGTTCAGGCTGAAAGTAAAGGACACTAGACAATGGTTTAATGTGACATTAAAAAAAAAAAGACCTGTAGTAAAGGTAACCATTTGGGTAATTATCAACGCCAGTAGTATAGCAGCTTATTATTTAGTATGTAACACTACTCCTTACTTCCTACAGGTATCAAAATGCAAATGCATAAAAGTAATGATAAATCTAAAGTTTTGGGCATAAAATGCACAGATACAAATAATAAGTTATCATTGACAGAGTGGCATAGGATATGTATATGCGTATGCTATTGAAATTAATTTATCAAACCAAATACAATTGCTATATATTTTGGATGTTAAATTTAAACCCCATGGTAACCACACAGAAAATAGTAGGAAAATATATCCAAATAGAAAAGAGAAGGCACTCAATATAGTGCAACAACAACAGCAAAATCAAATAAATATAGAAGTAGGCATTAAAAGAAGAATTAAGGATCAAGAGAGTTATAAGGCATGCAAAGGCTAAATAGCAAAATGGTGGAAGAAGGTCCTGCATTATCAGTAGTGACTTGAAATGTTAATGAATTGAATACTCAGTCAAAAGGCAGAGATTAGCAGAATGGTTAGAAAGGTGTGACACAATCATATGTTGTGTGCAAGAGAATCACCTTAAATTAAAACATACAATAAATTGAGAGGGAAAGGATGGAAACATAGGGAACATACAGTATTTCCCTAAAGATATCTGTGATTGCTATACTAATACCAGATAAAATATAGTTTAAGTTAAAAATGATTATGAGGACAAACATGATCCTTACTTACTGATAAAGGGGAAAATTCCATTAAGTAGATGATACAGTTATAAATATTTATGAACCTACCAGCAGAGCCCCCAAAATATATGAGGCAAATACTAAAAGATTTTAAGGGAGAAATAGATGATTCTATATTTATAATAGGAATATCTAATAAGAAGATCAGTAAAGGAAATACAGGATTTGAATGATATTCTAAACTAACTACCTTAGACCTAAAAGACATATATATAACATTTCACCCAAAAACAACAAAATATACATTCTCTTAGAAGGTACACTGTCCATATGTTAGGTCAAAAAACAAGTCTCAATAAATTAAAAAAGAATATTGAAACCATATAATGTATATTCTCTGGCCACAACAGAATGAAGCTAAAAATCAATATCAGAAAGAGAAATGGAAAATTCACAAATATGTGGAAATTAACAACATACTCTTCTTGTTAGTTTGAAAGCTGCTGGGATGTGATATACCTGAAATGGAATGGCTTTCAAAAAGAGGAATTTATTAGGTTGCAAGTTTTCAGTTCCAAGGCTGTGAAAATGTCCAAATTAAGACAAGGCTATGAAAATGTTCAATCTAAGGCATACGGGAAAAGAAACCTTTGTTCAAGAAGGCTGGTGATGTTTAAGTTTTCTCTCTCAACTGTAAAGGCACAGGCAAACATGGTGGTGTCTGCCAGCTTCCTCTTCAGGCTTCTTGTTTTATGAAGCTTCCCCAGGCACATTTCCTTCTTTATCTCCAAAGGTCTCTGGCTGTGTGGGCTCTAAAGCTTTTTCCAAAATGGTTCCCTCTTTAAGGACTCCAGTAAGCAACCCTACCTTGAATGGCTGGGGACACATCTCCATGGATACCATCTAATCAAAAGTTACCACACACAATTCTGTCAATCACATATCCATGAAAAAAATAAAATGATACCATCCATTCAACATAAGATCATCAGTCAATGTAACACAGCACATTAATTAACAAATTGAAAGGAAAAAATCATATGATCATGTTGATTGATGCTGAAAAAGCATTTGACAAAAATCCAGCATCCTTTCCTAACAAAAACACTTCAAAAGTTAGGCATCAGTTCAGTGCAATGGTGGCTGAGTGGCAGAGCCTGCCATACCAGAGACCCAAGTTCATTTCCCAGTGCCTGCCCATGAAAAAAAAAAAAAAAAAAAAGTTAGGCATCAAAGGAAAGTTTCTCAATATCATAAAGGGCATATATGAAAAACCCATAGCCAGCACCATTCTTAATGGTGAAAAATTGAAAGCATTCCCCTTGAGATCAGGGATGAGACAAGGATGCCCATTGCCACAACTATTATTCAATATTGTATTAGAAGTACTAGCTGGGGCAATTAGAAAGAAGAAAGAAATAAAAGGCATTCAAATAGGAAGGAAAGAAGTAAAACTTGTATTATTTGCAGATAGCATAATCCTACACTTTAAAACCCCTGAGAAATCTACAGTAAAACTACTGGAGCTAATAATCAAATACAACAAAGTGGGAGGATATACAAAAATCAGTAATGTTTCTATACACAAGCAATGATCTATCTGAGGTGACAAATAAGGGAAAAAATCCATTCAGAATAGCAACTAGAAGAATTAGGTATCTAGGAATAAGCCTAACCAGTGATGTTAAGAACTGATAACCAGAAAATTACAAAAAATTGCTAATAGAAAAAAAGGTAACCTAAATAGATGGAAAGATATTCCATGCTCATGGGTAGGAAGGTTGAATATTGTCAAGATATCAATTCTACCCAAACTGATCTACAGATTCAATGCAATACCAATAAAAATCCCAACAACCTACTTTGAAGACTTGGAAAAACTGGTTATCAAATTTATATGGAAGGGAAAGAGACTTCTAATAGTGAACAATATCCTAAAAAAGAAGAGCAAACTGAGAGGTCTATCACTTCCTGACTTTAAAGCTTACTGTAAAGTCACAGTGGTCAAAATAGCGTGGTACTGACATAAAAGGACTGACCAGTGGAATAGAATCAAGAGTGCAGAGATTGACCACCAAATTTATGGACATTTGATCTTTTGATAAGGCCCCCAAATCCACTGAATTGGGGCAAAATCGTCTTTTCAATAAATAGATGTGGGAGAACTGGGTTTCAATAGCCAAAAGAATGAAAGAGGACCCCAACCTTACACCCTATACAAAAATTAATTCAAAGTGGATCAAAGACCTAAATGTAAGAGCCAGTACCATAAAACTTCTTGAAAAAAATGTAGGGAAACATCTTCAAGATCCACTAATAGGAAGTAGCTTCTTAAACTATGCACCTAAAGTACAAGCTGTGAAAGAAAAAATAGACAAATGGGACCTCCTTAAGGTCAAGAGCTTCTGTGCCTCAAAGCACTTTGTTAAAAAGGTGAAGAGGCAGCAAAGTCAATGGGAGAAAATATTTGGAAACCATGTATTGGATAAAGGCTTGATATCCTGTGTACATAAAGAAATTATACAGCTCACCAACACAAGAACAAACAACCCAATTATAAAATGGGCAGAGGAAATGAATAGGCACTTTTCTGAAGAGCAAATACAGATAGCTGATAAGTATATGAAGAGCTGGTCACCTTTATTGGCTATAAGAGAAATACAAATTAAGACAACAGTGAGATTATCACTTCACACGTATAAAAATGGCTGTTATTAAACAAACAGGAAACTATAAATGTTGGAGAGGATGCACAGAAATTGGAACACCTATTCACTGTTGTCGGAAATGTAAAATGGTTCAGCCATTGTGGAAATAGTTTGCTGATTCCTCAGAAAACTAAATATTGAGTTGGCCTGTGACCTGACAATACCAATACTCGGTATATACCCAGAAGAGTTGAGGACAGTGACACAAGCAGACATTTGCACACCAATGTTCATAGTGGCACTATTCACAGTTGCCAAGAGATAGAAACAATCCAAGTGCCCATCAACAGACGAGTGGATAAACAAAATATAGTTTATACATACGATGGAATATTATGCAGTATTTAGACAAAATGATGTCCTGAAACAAATAACAATGTGGATGGACCTTGAGGACATAATGCTGAGTGAAATAAGTCAGGCACAAAAGGTCATATACTGTATGATTCCATTATTATGACTCTGATAAGGCCACCAGTGTTTTGGAGCAGCTAGAAGGAAAAATCTGAGTTGAGGGCATGGTTGTCTATGGCAAACTCTGGAAACTGTTCTGTAGCTGCTTGTTAAAGTGTACTTGGAAAATACTGCTTTTTTTTACTTTCTTTTCTTCATATATATATATTTTACAACTAAAAATGGTTAAAAAATAAATAAATAAAAATATACCACCCAGCAATATTAAATGAGGATTAAAGGACATGGTTTTTCTGGGGTACACAATAGATTCAAATCAGCACATTCTTAAACAACTAATGATTAAAAAAGAATTCAAAAGCAAAATTAGGAAATATTTTGAGGTTAATAAAAATGAAAATACAAGATACTAAAAGTTATGGGTTGTTGCAAGGGAAGCAATGAGAGGGAAAAATTTTTTTTTGTATGTTGTATGATGGGGAGGGGGTTCACATTTCATTCTTTTCCCATTTGAGTATCCCATTATTGCAGCATCATTTGCTGAATTTTTTGTTTGTTTGGTTGGTTTTTGCTTCTTTTTTTTTTTCTGGGTCTCCCACATGGCAGGCAAGAATTCTATCACTGAACTACACTTACATCCCCTGAGAGGGAAATTTATAGCTCTAAATTCTGACAATAAAAATAAGAAGAACTTCAAATACAGAGCTCATGTCAAAATTGTAAAAAGTAGGAGAAGAGCAAACTAAAGCAAAAGTGAGAAGAAAGGAAGGAAATAACAAAGATTAGTGTGGTTCTATAAATGAAATAGAAAGCAACAAAGAAACAAACACAGAACAAAACAATAGAGAGAATCAATAAAACCAAAAGTTGGTTCTTTGAAAATATCAATAAAATTGAGAAACCTTTAGTTAGACTGACAAAAAGAAGAGGAAATGAATAACAAATGTCAGAAATGATAAAGGAGACATAGTTATTGACCCCATTGAAATAAAAACAATGAGAATTCTATAAACAGCTATATGCCAATAAATTAGATAACCTAGATGAAATGGACAAATTCTGAGGAATAGACAATCTACTTCATTGACTCAAAAAGAAATGGAAGATCTTAACAAATAAATTACGTACAGAAATTGAACCAGTACTTAAAAAACCTCCCAACAAAGAAAAACCAAGGACCATGTGGCTTCACAGGGGGAACACATTCTAAAAAGACCTAACTCCAATTTTTACTCAAACTCTTCCAAAAAATTTTAATAGAAGGGTTTCTTCTTTAATCCATTCTATAACGCCAACATCACCCACATGCTAAAGCCAGCTATATTACAAGAAAATTAAACTACAGACCGATATCTCTCATGCCAGTTTGGAAGGATTTATGTACCCTAGAAAAGCCAAGTTTTAATCCTAATCAATCTTGTGGGAGCAAACATTTTTCTTAATTCATATTGACTGAATTATTCCCAGAGAGATGTGACTCAATCAACCATGGTTTTTAAACTTGATTAGATGGAGACACGACTTGATTAGTTTACTGGAATCCTGTAAAAGAGGAAACATTTTGGAGAAAGCTGGAGATTCTGAGAGAGTAGAGAAGAATGAAAGAATGACAAGAGTCATGAAGCAGAGTCCAAGAGCCAGAGACATTTGGCGATGAAGCAGAATGCCCCTGGAGGAGCTTTATGAAGCAGGAGGCCTGGAGAGGAAGCTAGCAGAGGACACCGTGTTCACCATGTGCCTTTCCAGATGAAAGAGAAACCCTGATCATGTTCACCATGTGCCTTTTCACTTGAGAGAGGAACGCTGGACTTTCATTGGCCTTCTTGAATCAACATATCTTTCCTTGGATACCTTAGATTGGACATTTCTACAGACTTGCTTTAGTTGGGACATTTTCATGGCCTTAGAACTGTAAACTTGTAACCTATTAAATTCTTCTTTTTAAAAAGCCATTCCGGAATGATTTCTAAATGTTGTGTTAGTTAATTTTTTTTTTAATTAATAAAAAAAAAAAACATTCCATTTCTGGTATATTGCATTCCAACAGCTAGCAAACTAGAATGCCTCGTAAGGCTATAGAAATATCCAGTATCTTACAATAGCTGGAAGTAAAGACCTAAAATTGTGGAATTATAACCAAACTCTGAAATCTGTTCTGCAGCTAATTGTTGCAATGTATGTTGTAGTTTGTTGCTTATATATATATATGCTATTTTTCACAAAAAAGAAAAAGAGTGATGATAAAAAAATATATATTTTTTCCTTCTAGTCTCCAATTTTCTGAAGCAGCTAGAAGGAAAAATCTGAGAAGAGTGTATGGTATCCTCTAGGATCTGTCCTGTAACTACTTATTGAAGAGTGCTTTGAAAGCTATTAAAAAAAAAAAAAAGAATATAGATGTGAAAATCCTCAACAAAATACTATCAAACCTAATCAAAAGCATATTAAAAGAAATGTATACCAAGATCAAGTTGGATTTATCCCTGATATGCAAAGTCGGTTCAACATAAGGAAATCAATTAATGTAATACACCAGATTAACATATGGAAGAAAAAAATAAAACATGATCATCATAATTGAGGCAGAAAAAATTAGATAAAATCCAATTCTCCTTGTTGATAGAAATATTTAGAAAACTAGGAGTAGAGGAAATTTCCTTAACATGTTAAAAGGCATGTATGAAGCGCCAACAGCTAATATTGTACTTAATGGAGAAAGACTGAAAACTTTCCCTCTAAGATCAGGAACAAGAAAAAGATTCCTACTTTTACCACTGTTATTTAGCATTGTACTGGAATTTCTTGCCAGAACAATTAGGTAAAAAAAAAAAAAAAAGAAAAAAGAAATAAAAGTCATCCAATGTGGAAAGGAAGATATAAATCTTCCATTATATACATAAAACCCTGAAAAATCCACAGCAAAAATCCTAGAACTAATGAATGAACTCAGAAAAGTGGTGGGATACAAGATTGATACTAAAGATCAATAGTGTTATATGTATAAGCAATGAACAATCAGAAGAAAAATTAAGAAAAAATTCCATTTTCAATAGCAATTAAAATATCTAGAAATTAATCTAACCAAGGAGTAAAGAACTTGTATACAGAAAACTATTAAATATTGCTAAAATAAATCAAAGGCCTAAATAAATGGAAGGCCATTCCATGTTCATAGATTAGAAGCTTAAATATCTTTTAGATGGCAATCCTACCCAATGCAATTTATAGAGTCAATGCAATCATAAAATTCCACCAACCTTCTTTGCAGAAATGGAAAAGCCAATCATCAACTTTATATGGAAAAGTAGAGGCCCTCAATAGCTAAAGCCTTCTTGAAAAAGAAGAATGAAGTTGGAGAACTCACATTTCCCAATCTTAAAACTTATTACAAAGCCACAGTAATCAAAACAGATTGTTCTCCAATGGATGGAGGTGGTTGAAGGATACGTTGACTGAGAAGCAGAAAGGTGAACATAGTGTGTGGGTACGGAAAGGAACAAATTTATGAGGCATGAGGCAAGGTGAATGAGCCTTGGGGACATTATGTGGTACAAAAATAAGCCAGAAAAAAGAAAACAAATGTTGTATGGTCTCATTTAGAAAATACTTATAAGAAATTGGGGACTAGATTATAAGCTTTTATGGCAGTCACATTTAGTCCAGAGCTGTAAATTTTATTTCTAGAGTTTGAGATGCTATGCTATAAACGTATAAACTGGTATTTCCCTGGAACTTTGGGTACCAGCGTGACACCTAAGACTTAGCGCTGCAGGTCTTAAGTCAGCATTGCTACACATAACTGTTAAAGAAAACAAAAAAGAGAAATCAGGCTTCAATTAGAGATAAGAATGAGGCCATTCTTTTCAGGACTAAGGTAAGTCAGAAATCAGGGTAAAGAATGATATCGTCTATATCTTAGAAATTCACCAAAGGAAATGAGGTTTATTTAATGGCAAACCTAAATTTTCTGTAGTTCATAATCTAACTCAACTTGTCAGGAGAGCTCATTTAAACAACCAAAACCCATAGAGGCCAGAATGGGAACTAGGACTTGCAATACTGTATACTTAATTAATACCCATTTACAACCCAGAGCATGTTGAGCATACTTTGCCAATACCTTCATAAAAAGTATTGGCAAAGTCCCTTGAGGGACTGGAAAAAAAATATGGAACTATTAAACTTTCCAGTAGGGAAACACCAGATACTCTCTCAAAACATTAGGGACTCTCAAGTCAATATTCCAAGACATCGATCTTGGGGCTTGCTCTTAATGAAACTTATTTCTAAGGTGGAGAAGCTAAGCCTACTTAGAAGTATGCCTAAGAGTTGCTTCCAGAAAACCTTTTTTGTTTTTCAGATGTGGTCCCTCTCTCTCTAAGCCTAACTCTGCAAAGAAAATCATTACTCTCTCCCCTACATGGAACATGACATCCAAGGGTGAAATTCCCCCTGGTGATGTGGGACATGACTCCCAGGAATGAACCTGGCCCTGGCACCTTGGGATCCACAAGGAGGAAAGAAATGTAACAAAATAAGATTTCAGTGGCTAAGAGAGTTCAAATAGAGCCATAAGGCTATTCTGGAGTCTAATCTTAGGCAAACTTCAGCTAGATATTGCTAATTGTCACAGTTTGCCAAACCCCAACTGACATCATTCCTGTTAACCCTAAAGAATAAATTCGGGCCTTATCTGAGATCCTACAAATGTACATGCACTAAGATTGCTTTCTAGAAACCGACAACCTCCAGATAGTTCCTAGACTAGATAAGTCCTGAAACCCTGAGGGTCCAGCCTTTTCAAGAACATCGACTAGTTTCATCTTTTATCCCATATTGTTAACACCCCTTTCCAACATGAAAAAGTTATAATTGGCATAGACCAAATATCCCTAAATATTGAGAGAAGGATCAAAGAGAAGGAGGAGTTATAACAGTGTTCTAGTTTGCTAGCTGCCAGAATGCAATATACCAGAAACAGAATGGCTTTTTAAAAAGGGGAATTTAATAAGTTGCTAGTTTACAGTTCTAAGGCTGAGAAAATGTCCCAATTGAAACAAGTGTATAGAAATGTTCAATCTAAGGCATCCAGGGAAAGATATATTGGTTCAAGAAGGCCGACGAAGTTCAAAGTTTCTCTCTCAAGTGAGAAGGCACATGGTGAACACAGTCACAGTTTCTCTCTTGGCTGGAAGGACACATGGCAAGCAAGGCATCATCTGCTAGCTTTCTCTCCTGGCTTCCTATTTCATGAAGCTCCCTGGGAGGCATTTTCCTTCTTCATCTCCAATGGTTGCTGGCTGGTGGGGTCTCTGCTTCTTGTGACTATGTTGTCCTTCTCTGCTCTCTCTGAATCTCTTTCTTTCTCCAAAGTGTTTCCTCTTTTATCAAGACCCACCCAAATGTGTGGAGACTTGTCATCACCTAATCCAGTTTAACAACCACTCTTGATTAAATCACATCTCCAGGGAGATGATCTGATTACAGTTTCAAACATACAGTATTGAATAGGGATTATTCTGCCTTTATGAAATGGGATTTAGATTAAAACATGGCTTTACTAGGGGACATACATCCTTTCAAACTAGCACAAACAGTGAAGATAGGGTTTAACAAATGTGTATGACTGCTGAATCATTACATTGATGTATTTTCTGGTCTTCAGCATCTTGGAGCAGCAAAAAGGAAAAATCTGAAACTGTGAAACTGTAATCCATGCCAAATTCTGAAATCATCCTATAACTGCTTGTTACAATGTACTTTGAAATTCATTGCTTTTTTATATATATATTTTATTTTACCATAAAAAATGTTTAAAAAACCCAGCATCATTCTGGCACAAAAACAGACACACTGAACAGTGGAATCATATTGAGAGCTCAGAAACCAACCTCCACAATTAAGGCCAATGTCACATTTACAAAGAGGCAAAGACTACTCAGTTGAGAAAGATAGTCTCTCCAACAAATGGTGGTAGAACTGGATATCCATTTGTAAAAAAAAAAGAAAAAGGATCCCTACTTCACACCTTATGCAAAAATCACCACAAAAGTGATCAAAGACCTAAATATAAAAGCCAGAGCTCTCTAATTTCTAGAAGAAAATGTAGAGAAGCATCTTTAGTTTCTTGTACTAGGCAATGTTACACCCAAAGCATAAGCAACAAAAGGAAAAGAAAAGGTAAATGGGACCTCATCAAAATTAAAAACATTTTTTTGCCTTGCTAATGTTCATAGCAGCATTATTCAGAATTCGCAATTATCAAAAGGTGAAAGCAACTCAAGTGTCCATCAACTGATGAATGAATGGATAACATGTGGTATACACATACAATGGAAAGTTATTCAGCCATTAAAAGAAAGTCCATATACAAGTGACAATTTGGATGAACCTTGAAGGCATCATGTTGAGTGAAAACAGCCATGCCGAAAGACAAATATTTTATGATTTTACCATTTGAATTAATTGGAATAAGGAAATTTATGAAGTCAGAATCTAGAATACAAGTTGCTAGGGGGTAGAGTGGGGACAGGGAATGAGAAATTAAGGTTTAAATTCAACAGGATTCCTATTTGGAAGAATGGCAATGTTTTGGTAATGGATGGGGTGATGGAAGTGAAACATTGTGAACACAGCAGCACTGAAATATATAAATGGGTGTGATTGACAAAGGAAATATTTTAAATAATAAGAATTTTTTAAAAATCCATGTATTTGCACTACACAAACTGTGAACACAAATAAAACTATGGACTATCCTGGACTATACTTATTTGTATAATTATAAAGAATGTTCTTTCATTAATTTTAAAATATGCAACACACTAATGTAAGGTATTATTATAAGAACTCCATATTTTCTGTATGGTATTTTTCTCTAAAACTTCAACTTCTCTGCAAAAGCAAAAATGAAATGGCCTACAACATTTTTTTAGTTACTAAAATTTCCTTTGGAAAATACAATTGATCTGTGCAATAGGAAAGTTGGTCCTCTTTCTGGGTACTTCCTCCATATAATCTTAATGAATTCTGTTGAATTTCCTAAATTTGCCTTGGATTTGTCCAAGTTTATTTGGTCTATTTTTGTTCCTTCCTAAAATTCCTCTCTCTATGCTATTTCCTATATTTTAAGCTAATCAAATTATATAATAATATTAATCAAGCTTAATTCAATTCATTATTAATTCAATGAAATGTTATTATATGAAGATTTCCCTTAGTACTGACAGGGATGAAAAGAGGTTATATCATGCTCATGTAATAATAGTAACCATTTATTGAGTGTGTTACAAGCATTATTTCATTGAGTTCTCACAATTCTCTGAGTTGATAAAAGCAAAATTCTATGAAAGTGAAGATTCAGAAAAGTTCTATTTAAGCTATGTTTTAAACCTAAATAAATGGGGGAATCAGTTTTTTAAGTGGAGATAATAAGCTATTCGTGGGAGCACTGTCTCATCTACTTTTCCTGAAAGGCACAGTCAGTGTAGGGTGTTAAGAGTTAAATCTAGAAAAGAATTTGGGATTTGTATACCAGCAAGTAGGCCTAATACAATAATCCCAAGGAAATAAGCACTTAGCTCAAAAAAAGAATAAAATTACTCTAAAAGTAGGTATTTCAACTACTGAATTATTTGAACTGAAGTGATAAATAGGTAACATTTTAGCACTTGTGTGGGGAATAAGTAAAATACATATTTTTCCAAAATTCAACGTTTATATTATTTATTATTTACTCACTGTAATGTAATTATATTTTTGCATTTTCGATATCCCCCAATTCTTCCAACTTTGTCAGCAATTATGCATATTCCCACACATACTCTCTCAGCTCTGTGCCTTTGTTATCTTTCTCCAAGGTTAACTTCATGAGATGCTGTGCCCAGAGAGACAAACATTAAAAAACAGTTAACTTTGTTAGCAGCATGTGCATTCACTCTCTTGGCTCTGTGCCTCCTTTGTCCATGCCCACTATAAACACTGCCTCCCCCTCTGATGAATGCACTACACTTTCACACTGAGCTCTTTATCAGCCACCATCAGGGCAACTTGACTCCTAGATTAATTTCTTTCTTCACTCTTGTAAGTAAGTCCCTATAATAAAAAGGTTCATGTCTCAGTCCATGCCTGGTATTTTCTTTCATCTATTGGCTGGGAAAGCCCTTTGGGCTGGGGTACCCACCATATCATATCCTGGTTCTGTCCTGCTTTCTTGTAGACATCAAGGTCCCTGTCACAAGACAAGCCACTTCAAAAAGAAGACTGGGATAGGAACAGTATTCTTGATACTTCACAGCTCTAGTCTTGACTGGGAGATTCAGAAATTATTTTCATTCTCTGTGATCTGGCTTAGAACAGTCCTGGATTTCACAAATTGCTTGTGGGGCATAGCTATTACTTGAGCAACAAGATGAATAAGCAAATATGAGAATTATACATGATCACCAGGATCAAGGTCAGTTTTATTATTTTTATTTCTGAGAGGGAAATTTTTAGAAATTGGAGTATTTCAGAGAAGTGATGGATCTAGGAAGGTAGAAGAAAATTTTGGAGGATGTTCAAACCTATTTCTTAATTTTATGAATGAGGAAATCAAGGCCCAGAAGAGCTTAGCGAGTCACATAAGGTGAGAGCAAATTGGTAACAGTATTTTCAAACAATTGCACCACTATTGCACATTGCCTTTAAAATAAGTCTGAAGAATGACTAATTTTTTCCTAAAGGTTTGAAGAAAACAAGAAGACTTAGTATTAAAGATATCAAACTTTCCGTGGATGCTGAATTAACCTTGCAAATGATTGGCTTTTACCAATGAGGAAGGAAATTCACAAGGAAATTAATTCCCTTAGTATCAAAGACAGAAACTCCTTGAAGATAAAACAAGAGATACCACTGACTATCAAATATATTCCATTGCCTATTGTACTGAGATAAGTCTAAATCTTTGACTGAGTAGAGAGTGTTATGGATTTTTCTTTTATTAAAGAGAAAAAAAATTTTTTATAGAGCTCTAAGAGGTGGAAATTACTTTATATGTTAACTCAGCTAAGCTGTCTGGAATTAGTTATTGAAAAGAGGCCTCAATTGTTTGCAAGGTCAGGTGAGAATGAAATACTGTACTCCAAATATTAATAATTTCTAGTCTGTACAGGCTGTCCAGGAAAAGTTGATACATAGGATATGATTTGAGGGGTACCAAAAGTCTTCACCATTCCCAAATCTCTTCATTATCAATGTCACTGAAGCTCAAGATTAGACCTTATACCTTTCCACTGTGAATCTCAAAGTGTTTACATCTTCCTGAGTCTCTTTTAGAAATACAAATACCCTCTATGACTCTATGAGCTAATATTTTACACCTTTATCATCTAAAAATTCCCTGGAATTACTTACAAACTCCCAGCACGTATTCACCTAAGAGCCAAAAAAAAAAAAAAAAAGGAGATAACTAAGGTAGAGGGGTAAGATACTGAAAACTGGGAGTTGGCACTATCAAAAGTGCACCTTCAGGGCAGCATAATTTTGCCTGGGGCCCATTCTGACCTCAGAAAGGACAATATGGGTTGATAGGTTGCTGCAGAGTGTTAATGTTTTTTTCACAACTGTCCTAAGTGGCATTAAACACCAGAAGTACTTTAACTTCTTCCCCTACAGAAAATATTTAACAATTGCTGATGTGATGCATGCCTTGACATTTTGAAGGATTATGTAAAATCTTTTTGTATTTAGGATAATGACTTTCATAGACCTCACCATTTTATGTCAATCAAATGCAAACACTGTGGGGTTATATTAAGTATTGAATATGTAAAAAAAAAAAAACAACAAAAAAAAATCACAGGAAGATGATGACACAAAATGAATAAAGGCATATGTTTTATTTTCCTGGATTCTAAAACAAATACCATACCATGGGGTGGCTTAACAACAGGAATTTATTGACTCACAGTTTCAGAGATCAGTATCTTCTGGCTGACTGGCAATCTTTTGGGTTCCTTGGCTTTTCCAACATGTGGCAATGCACAGTATGCCTTCTCATTTGTACTCTGAGTTCTGTTGATTTCCAGCTTCTGACTGTTTCCTGTGGCTTTTCTCAAGGAAACAGGCTTTCTGTTTGTAAGGGATATCAGTAATCCAGTTTAAAGTCCAATCTGATTTAGTCAGGTCACACCTTATTGGAAATAAGATTTTAAAGACCTACTAGTGATAGTGGGTTCACACTTACTAGAATGTGGACCAAGACCAAGAATATGTCCAAATAGGAGTATACAAATTCAATTCACATCTGCATACTATATAGAATTTAAGAATTTCAACCTTAGTCTCCAATGATTCCTAAGGCATGAGGGTTGGTTGTCCTAAATTTAAGTGAGATCCTCTATTTTGCTAAATCTTCATTTCTTCCTTTTTGCGTGTATGTGAAAGAGAGATTATACACACACACATATTTAACACATACTCAAAGACAGAATATGCAAATACATGTATACTCAAATGCACATATATATGTGTATAGATATACATGTGTGTATGAAGCTTGTGGTTTTTGAAGACTCCAGAGAGGTAGATGCATACAATAGCAAAGAGAATGATTAATGAGGCTTCCACATCCTGCTGTAGGCTTCCTTACATCCTGAAGTCTGACTTCTGTTCCCATTACTTTATAAATAATGCTAACATGAGGATCATTGGCAACTTCCTCATCACCAATTGCTTGTGGACTGATTTTGGGCCTCCTTTTTCTCCGGCGTTTGTATTACCAGTCAGCTTCCCTTCCAGTAAATTCGCCCTTCTAGGTCCCAATGATAGGGAAGTATTATGATTCTTCTACATTTTTACTCTTTCCTTCATCTCCTTTTTCTTCACCTTTCCCTCTTCTACATATGGCTTTGTCCACAATGTTTGGCTCCTGGGCCTTCCATTCTTGTGAGAAATCATAAAGTCTTAATCTTAAATTTTAAGTTAGGAAATATTATTTTGTAAATGCCACTAAGATAAAGAAGGAAAAGTGACTTTTTGAAAGAAGGTGATAGAAGGGTAATTTTCAATTGGCATTGTACCATCCGGTCATTATGATGATGTTTATGATAACAATTAATCCCCAAACCTTCTTTTCTTCCAGAATTACATGGAATTCTGTCATCTCAAATTACAGAGATTTGACAATCTCAAAATAAAAATACCCTAAAATTTATTCTTTGCTCTAATCTTCCACTCAGAATTTACCATTTCCATTAGTAGACTCATATTCTTTTCATAATTCTCCATCAGGTTCATGCCATGGAATGTCTATTGATTCCCTTTTGTTCTTTGGTTACATATGCAGTCATTAAATGTTTTCAATAATTTCTAAGGTCTCTTGCAGCCGTATTTTCTCCCATTGCCAGAATACCGGTTCCAGTCTTTATAGCACTGCATATAGATCAATTTTGTGACAAATATTTGTTGGGCACCTAAAACTTATAATCACCATTCTAGGTGCAGTGGGAAATTAACAGTTGTATGGGCACAGAGCCTACCCTCTAGGAGTTTACCATCAAATAAACTATTGTGATGGCCTTTAATTCCTCTTTCTGCCTACTCTTTTTTCTGTTATTTCTTACCTACAATTGCCTTGCTTATTAGACCAACATATCATTTGAATCATGTTCCTTTCATGCTATAAAACTGTTTGTTATGTGCCTATTTTATTTTTTTATTGTGAAAAATAATATATATTAAAAAAGCAGTAAGTTTCAAAGTATACCACAACAATTAGCTGCAGAACAGATTTCATAGTTTGGTGTGGGTTATAGTTCCACAATTTTAGGGTTTTCCTTTTAGCTGCTCAAGACACTGGGGACTAAAAGAAATATCAATACAATCATTCAGCAGTCATACACATTTGCTAAATCTACTTTCCCTTTTATAATTCCACCTTCTCCTTTGATCTTTTTCCCAATCTTAAGACTATGCCCATTCTAACTTTTTCATTATGGAAAACGCTGTCAATAATATGGGATATGAGGATGGAAGTAGTTGATGTTCTGGAGAGGCTGGTCCTTCTGGGTTTTAGGACTTATCTGACCTAGGAACCCATATGGAAGCTGTTGGTTTCTGGAGAGTAATCATAGTGCATGGAACCTTTGTAGAATCTCAGATAGAACCCTAAGTGTTCTTTAGGGTTGGTAAGGATAGTTTTTTTTTTTTTTTTTGATACTAAACCAATGTGCAAAATTTAATGAGAAATAGTTATTTACATAGTCTCAAAATATCTCCCCATAAAATGCTTAATACAAAGGCACAGAGCATAACTTTCCAGTGGAGAAGACTGGCAGATACCAACTTACCCAACTTACCCAACTTGGTAAGGATAGTTTTGGTTGGCATTTGGCAAACCTTGTAAATAGCAATATCTAGCTGAAGCTTGTAAGAATAGCCTCTAGAATAGCCACTAGGCTATATTTGAACTCTTTCAACCACTGATACCTTATTTTGTCACAATTCTTTTCCCCCTTTTGGTCAAGAAGGCAGTATTGATCCCAGGGTACCAGGGCCTGGCTCATCTCTGAGTTATATTCTACATTGCCAGGAGACTTCATCCCTAGATGTCATGTTCCATGTAGAAGGAGAGGTAATAATTTTACTTGAGGAGTTGGGTTTAGAGAGAAAGAGGTCACATCTAAGCAACAAAAGAAGTCCTCTGGAAGTAATTGTTAGTCATAAATATAGTTAGGTTTAGCTTCTCTGCTACATAAATAAGCTTCACAAGATCAAAATCAAGGGCATGACAAATTGACTTGGAAGTCCCTAGTTCTGAGATGGTATCCAGGGTTTAATAGTTCCATATTTTTTCTACCATACCTCAAGGGACTTTTCCAAAACTTTAAAATTATCTGCTCAACATACTCTGGTATGTATTAAGCTATATGGAATCACAAGCCCTCATTCACATTGTGGGCTCTATGAGTTTTGGTTGTTTAAATGAACTATCCAAACAGATTGAGTTAGGTTTTGTGCTACAGAAAATTTAGGTTTTGGACAACCAAAACCTCTCTTCTTTTGGTTTCATAGAGTAAGTGAAGTTCTAAAATACAGACAATTTCCTCCTTACCCCTGTATTCTGATTTACCTAAACCTGACCTAATCAGTTTCGTTCTTACCTCTAATTGAAGTCTGATCTCTTCTTCAGTTTCCTTAACAGTTGTTGTATGTGGCAAAGCTGACTTTCAGACCTGAAGAACTCCAGCTCTGAGTCGTAGGTGTCACACTGGTACCCAAAGTTCCAGTGAAATACCATGTTATACATACATGGCACAGCCTCTCATGATCTAGAAATCACAATTGCCACTCTGTACTAAATGTGACTGCTATAAGAGCTTACAATCTAGGCTCCAATTTTCCTTCATGTATTTTCTAAATGAGACCATACAATATTTGATCTTTTGCTTCTGACTTATTTTGTATCACATAATGTCCCCCAGGTTCAGTCACATTGTTGCATGCTTTATGACATCGTTCCTTTCTGTAGTAGCACAATGTTTGATCATATGTTTATACCAGAGTTCCCCGTTCTGCTTCTCAGTCACTGTATCATTCAGCCACCTCCATCCATTGGGCATCATATATAATTTCCAAAGTCAACAGTCTATGCCTCACATTAGCTTCATTTAGTTGTATAATCAGCACTCTCAATTATAGACACTTTTCGTTGCTCCCAAGAGAAAAATACTTGATAAACACACTGTCACTAAATAGAGAACCCAAACCTCCCCTTAACTCTTGTCCTACCACCTCCAATTCTTTACTCATGGTGTTGCTGTGGTACTGTTGATGTCTTCCTGTTAGATCTAGTCCATAGCATGCAGTAGTAGTTTTCCCGCTATACCTCCATACTATTTACTCTTTGTACAGGAATCATACCTTTGAAGTAGTTCATACAAGAACTTATTTATCTTTGTAGTGTGATACATGGCTCTATGCAACCCCTTTAAACCTTTTTCTCCTTCAATATGGCAATGTTACTTACAGACCCACTAATGAACTGCCTTCACTTCTATCCATTCCCTTACATTTAAGTTCAACTTCATTAGTTAACTATTCACCTGTTTTTAGCTTCTGTGTATGTCTAGGTCCCCTATATTCTGTATTTTAAGTCTCTGAGTTTACCTTTACCAAGGTCAAAAAAGCAAAATCATCCTTATGCTTCAGGATGTCATTTTGTCTTACTGCTGCATAATATTCCCTTTAATTTATATACCATATTCTGTTCATCCACTCATGTGTTGATGGGCACTTAGGTTGTTTCAATCTTTTGGTGATTGTGAATAATGCTGCTATGAACATCAGTGTGCAAATGTCTATCACTGTTTTCATCTTTTCTGGATATATACCAAGTAGTGGTATTGCTGGGTCATAGGGGAACTTGATATTTAATTTTCTAAGGAACACCAAACTATCTTCCATAGCAGCTATAACATACATTCTCATCAGCAGTTCATAAGTGTTCCAATTTCTCCACATACAACATTTATAATTTCCTGTTTGTTTAATTGCAGCCATTCTTATAGATGTGGGGTGATATCTCATTGTAGTTTTGATCTACATTTCCCTTATAGCTAATGCAAATGAGCATCTCTTCATTTAGCCATCTGTATTTGTTCTTCAGAAAAATATCTAGTCATAGCTTTAGCCCATTTTATAATCGGATTATTTGTTCTTTGGTTGTTGAGTTGTGTGATTTCTTTATGTATACAGGATATCAAACCTTTATCCAATAGGTGATTCCCAAATATTTTCTTCCATTGAGTTGGCTGCCTCTTCACCTTTTTTGGCAAAGTCTTTTGAAGCACAAAAGTATTTAATTTTGAGGAATTCCCACTTATCTGTTTTTTTTTTTTTTTTCATTGCCTCTGCTTTAGGTGTAAAGTTTAGGAAGCTACCTTCTATTACTAGGTCTTGAAGATGTTTCCCTATATTTTCTTTTAGGAGTTTATGGTACTGACTGTTTTATTTAGGTCTTTGATCTACTTTGAGTTACTATTTATATAGAGTGTATGGTAAGGGTCCTCTTTCACTCTTTTAGCTATTGATATCCAATTTTCCTATGCCCATTTATTGAAAAGTCCAGTTCAGTGGATTTGGGGCCTTGTAAAAAATCAGTTGACCATAGATTTGCTGGTCTATTCCACACTTTCAATTAGATTCAATTGGTCAATACTTTTATGTTTGTGCCAGTACCATGCTGTTTTGACCATTGTGGCTTTATTGTAAGTTTTAAAATCAGGAAGTGTTACTCCTCCCATTTCATTCTTCTTTTTTTGAATATTTTAAGCTATTTGAGGTCTCTTTCCCTTCCAAATGGTTTTGGTAACTAGTTTTTCCAAGTTTTCAAAGCAGGTTGTTAGAATTTTGATTAGTATTGCATTGAGTTTGCAGATCAATTTGGGTAGAATTGACATCTTAAGCACATTCAACCTTCCTATACATGAGCAGAGAATGTCTTTCCACCTATTTAGATCTTTGATTTCTTTTAGCAATGTTACATGGTTTTCTGTGTACAGGTCCTTTATATCCCTGATTTAATTTATTCCTAGCTACTTGATTCTTTTAGTTGCTATTTTGAATGGAATTTCTTCCTCAATTGTCTCCTCAGTTAGGTCATTGTATGGAAACATTACTGATATTTTCACATTAATCATGTATCCCACCACTTTGCTGAATTTATTAGCTCAAGAAGCTTTGTTGTAGATTTCTCAGGATTTTCCAAGTATAGTATCATATCATCTTCAGAATGAATGTTTTGCCTCTTCCTTTCTGATTGGTATACCTTTTATTTCTTTTTCCTGCCTGATTGCACTAGCTAGAACTTCTGGTACAATATTGAATAATAGTGGTAACAGAAGGTATCTTTCTCTCATTTTTGTTCTTAGGGGGAAGGCTTTCAGACATTCATCACAGAGTCCAGTACTGGCTAGGGATTTTCATATATGCCCTTTATCATACTGAGGAAGTTTCCTTGATTACCATCTGTGTAAGTCTTTTTTTTTTTTTATTCAGAAAAGTATATTGAACTTTGTTGAATGCTTTATTGGCATCAATCGAGATGATCATGTGATTTTTCCCTTTTGATTTATTAATGTGCTTTATTACATTGATTGCATTCCTGATATAAACCCCTCTTGGTCATGCTGTATAATTCTTTTAATTTGTCATTGAATTTGATTTGCTAGTATTTTGTTGAGAATTTTTGCATCTGTATTCATTAAGGAGATTGGCCTGTAGTTTTCCTTCCTCATAGAATGTTTACCTGGTTTTGATATTGGAGTGATGTTATCTTCATAAAATGAGTTATGTAGTTTTCCTTTTTCCTCAATTTTTTGTAAGAGTTTGAGCAAAATTAGTGTTTGTTCTTTTTGGAATGTTTTATAAAATTCCCCTGTGGTCTTTCTCCGCCGGCCCGCCGCACGGCGCCCACGCCCCGCAGCAGCCGAGCCGCCCGACCTCCTTCTCCCCTCTCTTTCTCCGCCGGCCCGCCGCGCGGCGCCCACGCCCCGCAGCAGCCGAGCCGCCCGACCTCCTTCTCCCCTCTCTTTCTCCGCCGGCCCGCCGCGCGGCGCCCAAGCCCCGCAGCAGCCGAGCCGCCCGACCTCCTTCTCCCCTCTCTTTCTCCGCCGGCCCGCCGCGCGGCGCCCAAGCCCCGCAGCAGCCGAGCCGCCCGACCTCCTTCTCCCCTCTCTTTCTCCGCCTGCTCCGGCTGCTCTCCAACCACCACGGTGCCCTCTTCCCCCGCCTTCACCGTGCTCCTCCGCCACCAGCCTCGACAGCCTTGCCGCCCTCACCTTTCCTCCTCCAGAACAGCTACTGGGGGAGTGGAGATAATACAGAGCAGCTCCCGGAGCCACGACGGAGATCAAAGGGACAGCGGACCCCATCCTGGAACGGCTGACTATCTGGGAGAACCAGCTCCGGTGAGATCACCAAGGGGCACGGGCTTTCCTGGGTGGGACGACAAGCGACCGGAGTCCCTCCCTTCCACCTTCCTGGGCCAGCTGGTAGAATTGGACAGGCGGTCCCCTTAGGCCGCGGCGGCTGGTGCCCCCACCACACGAGGCCCCCCGGAACAACTGAGATAGTTGGGTCGGAAACCCCCAGACTGTGGAGAACAGTGACCGGGGGATCCCTTCCAAACACGTGACTCCCCCGTCGGCTGGGAACAGTGTACTTTCCCGGGCTGCGACAGCTGGCGCCCTCCCGCCACGCTTGGTGCCCCGCGCCGACTGGCTAATTTGGCCGGACGCTCTCCTGTGCTGCGACGGCCGGCGACCCTCCCCACGTTTGGAACCCCGGGCCGGCTGGCATTCTTCCAAGACGCTTAGGTTGCCGAACCTCCCCTACGGCGAGAGTTTTCCAGAGTTGAGGGACCCACAGCAACTTTCGCTGGTGGAACCCACAGACAGGCGTGTGCCACGAGCGCCACCTACTGGGCAGGATAGGAAGAACAGAACCCAGAGATTGCGCAGAAAAATCTTTCAAGCTGTGGGGTCGAACACCCGGGGAAATCTGACTAAATGCCCAGACGCCAGCAGAAGATAACGGATCACGCTCAGAAAATTGAACATATGGCCCAGTCAAACGAAGAAACCAATAGTTCAAATGAGATACAGGAGCTGAAACAACTAATGCTGAATATACGAACAGAAATGGAAAACCTCTTCAAAAATGAAATCGATAAATTGAGGGAGGACATGAAGAAGACATGGGCTGAACATAAAGAAGAAATAGAAAAACTGAAAAAACAAATCACAGAACTTATGGAAGTGAAAGATAAAGTAGAAAAGATGGAAAAAACAATGGATACCTACAATGACAGATTTAAAGAAACAGAAGATAGAATTAGTGATTTGGAGGATGAAACATCTGAATTCCAAAAAGAAACAGAAACTATCCGGAAAAGAATGGAAAAATTTGAACAAGGTATCAGGGAACTCAAGGACAATGTGAACCGTACAAATATACGTGTAGTGGGTATCCCAGAAGGAGAAGAGAAGGGAAAAGGAGGAGAAAAACTAATGGAAGAAATTATCACTGAAAATTTCCCAACTCTTATGAAAGACCTAAAATTACAGATCCAAGAAGTGCAGCGCACCCCAAAGAGATTAGACACAAATAGGCGTTCCCCAAGACACTTACTAGTTAGAATGTCAGAGGTCAAAGAGAAAGAGAGGATCTTGAAGGCAGCGAGAGAAAAACAATCCGTCACATACAAGGGAAACCCAATAAGACTATGTGTAGATTTCTCAGCAGAAACAATGGAAGCTAGAAGACAGTGGGATGATATATTTAAGTTACTAAAAGAGAAAAACTGCCAGCCAAGACTCCTATATCCAGCAAAATTGTCCTTCAAAAATGAGGGAGAAATTAAAACATTCTCAGACAAAAAGTCACTAAGAGAATTTGTGACCAAGAGACCAGCTCTGCAAGAAATACTAAAGGAAGCACTAGAGTCAGATACAAAAAGACAGAAGAGAGAGACATGGAGAAAAGTGTAGAAAGAAGGAAAGTCAGATATGATATATATAATACAAAAGGCAAAATGGTAGAGGAAAATATTATCCAAACAGTAATAACTCTAAATGTCAATGGACTGAATTCCCCAATTAAAAGACATAGACTGGCAGAATGGATTAAAAAACAGGATCCTTCTATATGCTGTCTACAGGAAACACATCTTAGACCCAAAGATAAATATAGGTTGAAAGTGAAAGGTTGGGAAAAGATATTTCATGCAAACAACAACCAGAAAAGAGCAGGAGTGGCTATACTAATATCCAACAAATTAGACTTCAAATGTAAAACAGTTAAAAGAGACAAAGAAGGACACTATATACTATTAAAAGGAACAATTAAGCAAGAAGACATAACAATCATAAATATTTACGCACCGAACCAGAATGCCCCAAAATACGTGAGGAATACACTGCAAACACTGAAGAGGGAAATAGACACATATACCATAATAGTTGGAGACTTCAATTCACCACTCTCATCAATGGACAGAACATCTACACAGAGGATCAATAAAGAAATAGAGAACCTGAATATTACTATAAATGAACTTGACTTAACAGACATTTATAGGACATTACATCCCACAACAGCAGGATACACCTTTTTTTCAAGTGCTCATGGATCATTCTCAAAGATAGACCATATGCTGGGTCACAAAGCAAGTCTTAACAAATTTAAAAATATTGAAATCATACACAACACTTTCTCGGATCATAAAGGAATGAAGTTGGAAATCAATAATAGGCGGAGGGCCAGAAAATTCATAAATACATGGAGGCTCAACAACACACTCTTAAACAACAAGTGGGTCAAAGAAGAAATTGCAAGAGAAATTAGTAAATACCTAGAGGCAAATGAAAATGAAGATACAACATATCAAAACTTATGGGACGCAGCAAAGGCAGTGCTAAGAGGGAAATTTATTGCCCTAAATGCCTTTATCAGAAAAGAAGAAAAGGCAAAAATGCAGGAATTAACTGTCCACTTGGAAGAACTGGAGAAAGAACAGCAAACTAATCCCAAAGCAAGCAAAAGGAAAGAAATAACAAAGGTTAGAGCAGAAATAAATGAAATTGAAAACATGAAAACAATAGAGAAAATCAATAAGACCAGAAGTTGGTTCTATGAGAAAATCAACAAGATTGATGGGCCCTTAGCAAGATTGACAAAAAGAAGAAGAGAGAGGATGCAAATAAATAAGATTAGAAATGAAAGAGGAGACATAACTACTGACCTCACAGAAATAAAGGAGGTAATAACAGGATACTATGAACAACTTTACGCTAATAAATACAACAATTTAGAAGAAATGGACAGGTTCCTGGAAAGACATGAACAACCAACTTTGACTCAAGAAGAAATAGACGACCTCAACAAACCAATCACAAGTAAAGAGATTGAATTAGTTATTCAAAAGCTCCCTAAAAAGAAAAGTCCAGGACCAGACGGCTTCACATGTGAATTCTATCAAACATTCCAGAAAGAATTAGTACCTACTCTCCTCAAACTCTTCAACATAATCGAAGTGGAGGGAAAACTACCTAATTCATTCTATGAAGCCAACATCACCCTCATACCAAAACCAGGCAAAGATATTACAAAAAAAGAAAACTACAGACCAATCTCTCTAATGAATACAGATGCAAAAATCCTCAATAAAATTCTAGCAAATCGTATCCAACAACACATTAAAAGAATTATACATCATGACCAAGTAGGATTCATCCCAGGTATGCAAGGATGGTTCAACATAAGAAAATCAATTAATGTAATACACCATATCAACAAATCAAAGCAGAAAAATCACATGATCATCTCAATTGATGCAGAGAAGGCATTTGACAAGATTCAACATCCTTTCCTGCTGAAAACACTTCAAAAGATAGGAATACAAGGGAACTTCCTTAAAATGATAGAGGGAATATATGAAAAACCCACAGCTAATATCATCCTCAATGGGGAAAAATTGAAAACTTTCCCCCTAAGATCAGGAACAAGACAAGGATGTCCACTATCACCACTATTATTCAACATTGTGTTGGAAGTTCTAGCCAGAGCAATTAGGCAAGAAAAAGAAATACAAGGCATCAAAATTGGAAAGGAAGAAGTAAAACTATCACTGTTTGCAGACGATATGATATTATATGTAGAAAACCCAGAAAAATCCACAACAAAATTACTAGAGCTAATAAATGAGTACAGCAAAGTAGCAGGCTACAAGATCAACATTCAAAAATCTGTAGCTTTTCTATACACTAGTAATGAGCAAGCTGAGGCGGAAATCAAGAAACGAATCCCATTTACAATCGCAACTAAAAGAATAAAATACCTAGGAATAAATTTAACCAAAGAGACAAAAAACCTATATAAAGAAAACTACAAAAAACTGTTAAAAGAAATCACAGAAGACCTAAATAGATGGAAGGGCATACCGTGTTCATGGATTGGAAGACTAAATATAGTTAAGATGTCAATCCTACCTAAATTGATTTACAGATTCAATGCAATACCAATCAAAATCCCAACAACTTATTTTTCAGAAATAGAAAAACCAATAAGCAAATTTATCTGGAAGGGCAGGGTGCCCCGAATTGCTAAAAACATCTTGAGGAAAAAAAACGAAGCTGGAGGTCTCGCGCTGCCTGACTTTAAGGCATACTATGAAGCCACAGTGGTCAAAACAGCATGGTATTGGCATAAAGATAGATATATAGACCAATGGAATCGAATAGAGTGCTCAGATATAGACCCTCTCATCTATGGACATTTGATCTTTGATAAGGCAATCAAGCCAACTCACCTGGGACAGAGCAGTCTCTTCAATAAATGGTGCCTAGAGAACTGGATATCCATATGCAAAAGAATGAAAAAAGACCCATCTCTCACACCCTATACAAAAGTTAACTCAAAATGGATCAAAGATCTAAACATTAGGTCTAAGACCATAAAACAGATAGAGGAAAATGTTGGGAGATATCTTATGGATCTTACAACAGGAGGTGGTTTTATGGACCTTAAACCTAAAGCAAGAACACTGAAGAAGGAAATAAATAAATGGGAGCTCCTCAAAATTAAACACTTTTGTGCATCAGAGAACTTCATCAAGAAAGTAGAAAGACAGCCTACACAATGGGAGACAATATTTGGAAACGACATATCAGATAAAGGTCTAGTATCCAGAATTTATAAAGAGATTGTTCATCTCAACAACAAAAAGACAGCCAACCCAATTACAAAATGGGAAAAAGACTTGAACAGACACCTCTCAGAAGAGGAAATACGGATGGCCAAGAGGCACATGAAGAGATGCTCAATGTCCCTGGCCATTAGAGAAATGCAAATCAAAACCACAATGAGATATCATCTCACACCCACCAGAATGGCCATTATCAACAAAACAGAAAATTACAAGTGCTGGAGAGGATGCGGAGAAAGAGGCACACTTATCCACTGTTGGTGGGAATGTCAAAGGGTGCAACCACTGTGGAAGGCAGTTTGGCGGTTCCTCAAAAAGCTGAATATAGAATTGCCATACGACCCAGCAATACCATTGCTAGGTATCTACTCAAAGGACTTAAGGGCAAAGACACAAACGGACATTTGCACACCAATGTTTATAGCAGCGTTGTTTGCAATTGCAAAGAGATGGAAACAGCCAAAATCTCCATCAACAGAAGAGTGGGTAAACAAACTGTGGTATATACATACGATGGAATATTATGCAGCTTTAAGACAAGATAAACTTATGAACCATGTAATAACATGGATGGACCTAGAGAATATTATGCTGAGTGAATCCAGCCAAAAACTAAAGGACAAATACTGTATGGTCCCACTGATGTGAACAGACATTCGAGAATAAACTTGAAATATGTCATTGGTAACAGAGTTCAGCAGGAGTTAGAAACAGGGTAAGACAATGGGTAATTGAAGCTGAAGGGATACAGACTGTGCAACAGGACTAGATACAAAAACTCAAAAATGGACAGCACAATAATACCTAATTGTAAAGTAATCATGTTAAAATACTGAATGAAGCTGCATCTGAGCTATAGGGTTTTTTTTTGTTTTTGTTTGCTTGTTGGTTTGTTTGTTGTTGTTGTTTTTTACTATTACTACTACTTTTATTTCTTTTCTTTATATTAACATTTTATATCTTTTTCTGTTGTGTTGCTAGTTCCTCTAAACTGATGCAAATGTACTAAGAAACAATGATCATGCATCTATGTGATGATGTTAAGGATTACTGAGTGCATATGTAGAATGGTATGATTTCTAAATGTTGTGTTAATTTCTTTTTTTTTCCGTTAATAAAAAATAAAAAAAAAAAAAAAAAAAATCTCTAGAGCCTTAAATAAACCCTAAATCCTTTCAGAGAAAAAAAAAAAAAAAAAAAAAAAAAAAAAAAATTCCCCTGTGAAACCATCTGGCCCTGGCTTTACCTTGTAGGAAGATTTTTGATGACTGATTGAATCTTTTACTTATTATTGGTTTGTTGAGATCTTCTATTTCTCCTTAAGTCAGCATAGCTTGTTTGTGTGTTTCTACAAATTTGTCCATTTTATCTAAGTTGTCTAGTTTGTTGGTGTATAGTTCTTCATAGTATTCTCTTATGATTTTTTTAAACTTTCTTCAGGGTTCATGCTATTGACCCTGCCTCTCATTTCTAATTTTGGTTATTTACATCCTCTCTCTTTTTTAGTCTGTCAGCCTAGATAAGGATCCATCGATTTTATTGATTTTCTCAAAGAATCAACCTTTGGTTTCATTGATTTTTTTCTATTATTCTTTTGTTCTCCAATTCATTTAATTCTACTTTGATCTTTATTATTTCTCTTCCTCTATTTTCTTTGGAGTTAGTTTGCTGTTCTTTCTTTAGTCTCTCCAGGTGAGCAGTAAAGTCTTCAATTTTTGCTCTTTCTTCTTTTTTAATATAGGCATTTAGGGCAATAAATTTCCTTCTCAGCCTTGCCTTTGCCACATCCCATAAGTTCCAATATGTTGCATTCTCATTTATATTTTCATTTATCTCCAGAGAGTTACTGATTTCTCTAGAAATTTATTCTTTGACTCACTGTTGTTTAATAGTGCATTATTTAATCTCCATATATTTGTGAAAATTCTGGTTCTTTGGTGGATATTGATTTTCAACTTTTTTGCATTGTGATCAGAGAAAGTACTTTGAATAATTTCAATCTTTTAAAATCTATATAGACCTATTCTGTGCCCCCCAGCATATAATCTATACTCAAGAATGTTCCATGAGCACTAGAGAAGAGTGCATATCCTGGTATTTTGCAGTGTAAGGATCTATATATATCTGTTAGGTCTAATTTATTTAGCAAATTGTTTAAGTTCTCTATTTCCATGTTGATCCTCTCTGTCTGGTTGTCCTATCTATAGTGGAGTATGGTGCATTGAAGTCTCCCACTATTATTGTTGAAATGTCTGTTGCTCCCTTCATTTTTGCCAATGTTTGCCTCATGTACTTTGGAACTCCTTGATTGGGAGCATAAACATTTATGATTATTATTTATTCTTGGTGAATTGTCCCTTTTATTAAGGGACAATTTATGTGGTGTTCTTCTTTGTCTTTTATGACTTCTTGACATTTAAAGTCTATTTTGTCTGATATTAGTAAAGCATCCCCTGTTTTCTTTTGGTTATGGCTTGAATAAAACATCTTTTTCTATCCTTTCACTTTCAATCTATCTGTATACTTGGGTCTAAGATGCATCTGTTGTCAGTAGCATATTGATGGATCATATTTCTTAATCCATTCTGCTGATGTGTATCTTTTAATTGGTGAGTTTGTCCATTAAATTTCAAAGTTATTACTATAAAGGCATTTCTTGAATCTACGATCTTATCCTTCGAATTTTGTTTGTAAAATCTATATATTCTTTTTCCTCTTTCTCTTTTTACCCTTTAGATTATTCTTACTGGCATTCTTCAATTCTATCCCTTCATCCAGACTTCCTTCTCCTATCTTTTTTTGTCAGCTGGAAGAACTCCCTTTAGTATTTCTTGTAGGGCCAGTCTCTTGTTGATAAATTCTCTCAGCCTTTGTCTGTCTGTGAAAATTTTAATCTTTCCCTCACTTTTGAAGGACAATTTGGCTGGGTATAGAATTCTTAGCTGGAAATATTTCTCTTTCAGGATCTTAAATAAATCATACCACTGCTTTCTTGCCTCCATGGTGCTTGTTAAGTAGTCTGAAATCAGTCCTATGTGATTTCCCTTGTATGCAGTTGATCGCTTTTCTCTTGCTGCTTTCAGGATTTTTTGCTTCTCTTCAACATTTGACAGACTGATTAGTATGTGTCTTGGAGTAGGCTTATTCGAATTTATTCCATTTTTGATTCATTGGGCTTCTTTGATTTGCATATTTATGTCTTTTTTATGGGTTGGGAAAATTTCTCCTATTATCTCCCCAACTAAACTTCCTAGCCCTTTACTCTTTTATCTTCCCTCTGGAACACTGATGATTCTATTTGTGTGCTTCATGGTATCCAGCATTTCCCTGAGACCTGAGGCCTAATTCAAAGTTTTCCTTTTTTTTTCTTTTTTTTGCCATTTGTTCTTTTGTGCATTTGAAATCAATTGTCCTCGCCTGTACTTCATTTATTCTTTCTTCTGCCTCTTCAAATCTGCCATTATGTACCTCTAATATAGTTTTTATTAGGTCTCCAGTATCTTTCATATTTGTGATATCTGCTATTCTTCTTTTTATTCCTTCAAAATTTTCTGTATGCTCTTCTAGTGTCTTCTTGATCTCCTTTATGTCATTAACCAATGTACTGAATTTATTCAGTAGAGTTATATGAACATCTTTGATTAGATGATGCAAATTCTGCATCTATTCAGTGTTTTAATTTGATCATTAGGCTGAGCTATATCTGCCTGTATCATCATATGCTTTATGATATTCTGTTGACTTTGAGGCATTTAATTATCTTGATACTTTGGAAGTTGATTTTCCCTCCATTCTCTAAGGTTTTGTATCTGTGGAATGATGTTGGCCAGGGTGCAGGGTATGGGAATGTGTGCAGCAGGGTGGTGGGGCATGGTGAACGGCTAGGTGTGTGGGCATGGTATAAAGTTGTAGGGGTAGCGCAGCAGAATGTGATTGAGGCAGGGCACAGCAACAGGCAGATCATGAAGGCTATGTACCAGGTTTGGTGGGGTGAGGCATGGGTGTGCAGGAGTGGCAGGGCGTGGTGAGCAGGAGGGTGGGACGTGTGTGCTTGGGGAAAGGTGCAGGGACGGTGTGGGTGCAGGGACAGGGTGTGGGTGCATGCGTGCATGGAGTGTGGGGGTCAAGGGGATTGGGGTGTGTGGTTCACAGTGTAGGTGTAAGGATACTTGTTGGTGGGACACAAGTGTGTGTGTGTACACAGGGACTGTTGACAGGGGTGCTGGGTTTGGGTGGGGCAGGGTGCAGGGGTGGGGGCTGGGCACAGATGTGCAGTTTGCAGAGAGCATGGCACAGGGAAGGGGTGTGGGACACAGGTGTGAGTATGCATGAGGAACAGTAGGAGAGAGGGCTGTGGCATGGTGGTGCATGTGTGCATGTGTGTGAAGGCTGAGGTGTGAAGGGGGCAGGGTGGGGCTAACTTGGGACATGGGGGTGGGACTTGGTTGCATGGGGCACGGGTTGGGGGGCATGATGCAGGTCACGGTGGGTATAGTGAACATGGTGTGTGGCTTTGGCACATTCAAGGAAGGTGGTTTGGCTTACTTCCTAGTCCTGTCTCCCTGTCCATGCACTCTTGAGGGCTCCAGGCTTCTGGAAAGGGGCACATTAGGCTCATTGCACTAGCTGGATAGTCTCTGGTTCTCTTAATCTTAGTTCCTCAGCTTTTTCATCCAGGACCTCCCTATGTGGTGTAGAAGCCCCTCTCAGGGCATTTACATCTTAGAACTGCTGTTCTGGTCATTTTACTGTCACTTCTCTAGCTGTTTCCTGGAGCAAGTATGAATTCGACCTATCCTGTTCCACCACCTTCCTGGAAGTCCAATCGGTATTTACCTATTTTAGGGAGATCAACAAAAAGTTTGGGTCTTGAAACCTTTGGAAGTCTTATCACAAAATATCTTTCTAATCTCATCACCTCTATTACTTTTTATTAAATCTAACACTGTCATTAGATATTGCTGTTCCTTATCCCTCAAACATGTCACAAATAATTTCATCTCCACAGTTTTGCATGCTAGTTCATTTTTGCTGATATGTGTTTATAAATCTTGCCTCTTCTATAGAATCCTCCCACCCTACCCTACCCAACCTTCATAACCTTCCTTTCAACAAAACTTCTCTACCCACCCTACATACTCCTCAAACACTGATGTTTTCCTTCTATTTTTTCTTAATAAGTCACCATTTAAAAATCTATATATTTTTCTTATATATCTTGTTTATGATTTGTCTCTCTATTAGGATATAAGCTCTAGGAGGGTAATATCTAGGAGGAAAATTTCTTGACTTTGGAACTAATCAACTGTCATTAAATTATAATGGGCTCTAATTTTCAAAAACCTTAGATTAGTTCCTTTTCGGTGGAACTTGGGAAAGATGAAGTTAGAAATAATGTTTCTCTTAAATTAGTATTTCTTAAAGCAGATATTCTCAACTTTTTTCTTTTTTTGGTAGTAAGCCCAGAAGAAGTCCTTCTTTCTGTCCTATTTGCCTCCCCACTTAATGAAATTTTAATGCCACAAATATATTGCATGTCTGTTTATGTCTGTAGACCTTTGAAGTACTACTAATGATTGTGATATCTAAGATCTTTTCACTTGCCCTCCAGAAAATAATTTTTACCCCTAGGGTTTTATATTTCACTTGTTGAGAAAAGATTCTTTAGATAGTGAAAGAAATATAGTTGAAAAGGAAAACAAATAAACAGAAGTCAGTCTCAGTGCTCAAAAATGTTCCTATGCCATAGACCAGTGATTCTGAAACTTAAGTGTGCCTCAGAATCAGCTGGAAGGTTTATTAAACATAGATTTCTGGGTCCATACCTGTTTCACTAGGTCTAAATGGGGATACCAAGAACTTGCATTTCTCATAGGGTTTCAGGTAACACTAATGCTACTTAGGAAGTCACACTTTGAAAACCATGACTGTAGATAATGTTTGGCAGAAATTATGTCAGTAAATGGTATAATTGGCATGTTCTGTTATAATAATAAAAGTTTCTTCAGAATCTAAATGGATTAGTAAAGGCATTGCTAAATCTCTTTCTTGCAGTCATTCAACCATTATGCTGGTGGTCAACCAGTGGATATGGCAGATCTAAGTTCACAGTGGGGTGTGTGGTTTACCAACCCATAGTTTTTCACATGGCTTCATAAATAAAAGACTCTCTTCTGGTACAATTACAAGGCAAGATGGCAATACTGGAGACCCTTTATTTTTATTTCAAAGTTAGCATTGTCTTTCTACATGTAATAGTTACTTGATTGGCCTGTACCTCTCTAAATGAACTAACTATTATCTCTCAAAGATTTTTAGGGGAATCTTTGTGAGAAATGAAAAATTTCATTTTTCCTTCTAAGCCAGGAATCTAATTGCTCAGTATTTTGAATCCTAGGAATGGAAACAGATTACAGATCACAAGTTATTTGACTTATCTTTATAAAGCCACAAAGGAACCAGAGAGAATATGAATTCTAAGGTCAGAGATTTTAAGAAATATATAAAATGTATCATACTGTTTTCTCCAGTTGCATTCTGTTATTCTGAATGGGATAAAGTCTAAATTAAATTTGCTTAGTCTAGGTGAATTTAACCCGTCAGGTGGAGGGTGAGAGTATGTTATAAATATAGTTCTTTTTTTCAAAGTAGTACCCAAAAGAGAGCCAAATTAGGCTAGAAGTTTAAATAGAAATATTTTCAAAGTCCAAACACATCTCCAAAGAATACAAAATATCAGTTCCTATTTGATTCTTAACAAGTGCTGTACAACTCAGTCTATCTCAAACTGTGCTTTTGTGTCCAAAAGAGCCAGGCTACAAATTAGCAGTGGCTTGCCTTTATTAGGCCCACAGGTATTTAGTCCAGACTAGAATGTGTGGTCTTTTACTTGCATGACACCTTTAAGAAGCAATAGAAAGTGAGATTTTAAAAATAGAGCTTCAAAGCCTAAATAACAAAGCAAATAGAAAGCCCATTTGATTTGGCCACTTCTCTATCTTAAGGATCATGCTATTGATCCATTGCACATAGATTAACTCTGGTGCACTACCACTCATTGTCTGTGATAATCTTGTATTTGTCTGCACACCTCTACCTGGCTTCTTGGATAACAATACCCAGGAAATGAGGGAGGCTGTGGCAAAGGCTTCGATAAAGAAAGACACAGCTCTTTGTTTCTCACACCTCACCGTCTTTGCTTTTCCTTCCACCACCTTTCATTTCTGTGTTTGCCAAAGAAAAGAATTAATAGAGTGGAAGTTTTAGATCTGAGGCAGGTTTCATTGGCCTCGATGCTTTTTCTGTCCTATTCTCATCTAAGTGGCAGGCCACTGAGAGACTGTCTATATGCTAAGTTGCTCTTTTGCTAAAGGCTTTTCTGAGGGGGGGATAATTATTTACCAACTGCTGAAAAGCAGACATTTTATGTGTCCGTACTTTAGAAAACCTTTAAACCTGTTTCCATCTTGAGATTGAGTAACAATTTAAAGCAACCAGAAGAGTAAGGAGTGCTCTGAATGTATCCTGCAGACATTGCTCATGGTATACCCCTATTTTCAAGTTAATTTCCAGCATCCCTCCTCCTTGCTCCTATAGAATAGATATCACTTCATAGCGTGCTTAGAGGAGAATTTATTATTATTTTTAGTATGTTCTATTAATCTCTAATAAATTATTCTCCCTCAAATGTTGTTAGCATTCTCATAAAATACTCCTGGGTCTCCTTCTGGGTAGTCTTTGAACTACAGTTTCTGGAAGTCTTAAATGAGTAGTTAGATAAGTGAATAAATGCAATTATATTCATATTATAAATGCAATGTAAACACCCACAAAAGTTGGAAATGAGGGACTTTTTTCAAGCCCAGTTACTCATAAGGCATGTTACCTTTTTCAATAATCCAAAGTAAGGTTTCAGTGCTTGTCCTTGTAACAGTCAACAGCTCCAGACTCCTTTGTCTCCTTCTCTCTCCAAGCCTCATACCTTCATCTGGTAATTAGTTCAGTTCATTTAGGATGTAAACAGTCTTCCCACCACCACCATCACCTATATGAAGAACAATCTTTTCATCTTACTCAAAATTCACATTTTAAAAAATTACTTGATCGAAGTGAACACTTTTTTAAGACACTGACTTTCATTTGGTCAATCCATGAGCATTTGTCTTTAGTTTGAGTCTAGCATAGGTAGACGGGAGAGGAGACTGAGAAGGTATAACCTCTGACATAGGAGAAACAAACATAATAATGTAATGTTTACAAATTTTATCTAAAAAATTGTTTTTAGAAGGAGGGAGTGGTCAACTCTGTCAAATGTTTATTAGTTTCACTTTCAAGGGAAACCAAAAAGTGGAATAGAGGATGGAAAGAAAATGAGGTCAAAGGAGGAAACTAGAAAGTAAATGATATTGACATGTTTTTATGGTTAAGGAAAAAGATTCTTTATTAAGGGAAGAACTGATGATGTGAGAGAGATGGGTAAGCGGAGAATTTCAGAGACAGTGTTTAACCTTGAGTAGTAGAAAGGTGATGAGGATGCACAGCCCATCTGGAGGAATAGGCTTAGATAATGGCAGGGACATTTGCTTCATTACAATGAAGGAGAAGGCAAACAAATTGGGGAGAGATGTATGTAAGATGACGGACCACTTGATGGATAGGTGAGAAAATTTTTCTCTATTTTCTGATGAAAAATGAGATGAAGTCATCAGCTGTGAGTGACAAGAGAAAAAGAGTGGGTTTTAAGAAATGAAAAAGAAAAATATGTAAAAGAGTGTTTTTTGCATTGGGAAAGAAATTTACCATAAAAATGTAGTTACATGGTCATGATATATTAATAAATTCAAAGTAAAATCAATCAACAGAGTTCTGTGATCTTCTGCAACAATGTTCACCTTCTCAGATATACACACAGAATAAATAGACTTAACAAGTATTGGTCTTTTCAAAGAGGATTCACAGGACAGGGGCAGGAATGTAAAAGATGTGTGGTTGTATTGCTGGACCATAAAACTTGCATGTTAAAGATGGAGATAAAGATGTGCTTGGGCTATCGTTGAGTAGAAAAGCTGCAGAGTCAATAGACTGGATATAAAAGATGAAAGAAATGATTTGGGAAATGAGACAAAGTGGTCAGATAGTGAGATGTTTGAATACAATATTTCAAAGGTATTAGTGAAGGTAAGTTCAAAGATATGACCATGAGAATGCATGGCTTATATGAGATGGAGGAAAAGGTCTTTGAAAGTGAGGTGGTCAAGAAACTGAGAAGTTACCATTTCCAATATATCAGTGCATTTGGGATCTCTTTCAGGTTAAAGATGAGTTAGCTATATGAGTAAGAAGTTTGAAATCAAGTTTTCCAAAATGATACACTATTGATACTGGTATGCTATTTCTTTTCTTTTCTACATTCCTAAGCTTTAAGTTCTCAATAATGTGAGTACCCCCTTCTTAAAAGTTATCTTATAAAGGTCAAGGACATGGGGAATTCTGAAGAGGTGGTAGAGTAAGATGCCCTAGAAATAAGTCCCTCCACCAGTACAACTATTAAATAGGCAGAAACTATTTCAAAACCCCAGGATCCAGTAGTACACTGTACAGTTTCCAAGAAAGAGCAGGTGGAAGAGGCTGGTAAATTATTGTAGATACAGGTAAATTACAATCTTTGTCTGACAGTTTTTGGAACCTATCCCCAAATCTTGCAACAGACCACAGTGAGGTACACTTACTGGAGCCAGGAAGGGACATAAAAATCCACTTCCCCAAGATCCCAGGATCTTAGGTCATGGACCAAATATCAGTCACTACTTTTGATTAGCCACTTCAGATCTTTGGAGCCTGGCTCTGCAGGAGCCATTTTTTCCAAACCATCCCACAGAAAGGTGGTAGAGGGGCTGTGGAGGACAGTCAAACAGCTGTATTAGCTGGGCAGGGACCAAGTCAAGATAGCACAGTTTTTGGAAAGCCATAAGAGAAGATGCTGGCATGCTTCCTGGCCTTCCTTTATCCTCTCCCCAGGAGAGTCTGGAGCCAGATGGTGCTTCCTTGGGGGGCTCCTTGCCTTGTTCAGGCTGGATAAGACTGACTTAAGAAAGTCCTCTCTGGTGTGTCCCCTACCAGAATTTTCCCTCCAGGCAAAAGCAGTTTGAAACAATGAAGCAGTGTAAGAAACAATTGAGGCAGTCAGCTTGAGAGAAAAGCATACCTGCTCCAAGTCCTGTAGCAGAAGACCCAGTAGAATGAGAAGATCTATTTCTTGGACAATAGACAGGGCATTCAAACTCCTGTACACAGGGGAGCTCCTGAGGCCACTAGCCCGCACAAGCCCAGGACAAAACATAGGTAAAGGGAAGATAGGTAAGACACTGTGCTTTGCATTCATCTTGGACTGACCTGCCTGATAGAAGGGCTAAATGCTAATGGAGAGCCCACTTACTCATGAGGCATAATGTTACCTTTTTCAATAATCCAGAGTAAGGTTTCAGTGCTTGTCCTTGTAACAGTCAACAGCTCCAGACTCCTTTGTCTCCTTCTCTCTCCAAGCCTCATACCTTCATCTGGTAATTATTGGTTTTGTTTGCTCCTAACACTCAAGAAAATCTCTTGAGTGGCATATCAATAGCTGCTTACAAACCCAAGAAACAGGCATCACAGCTAATAAATCCCAGAGTTAACATTTTAAAATATTCAAACATACAGTGTGCAACAAAAGATTACCAAACAAATAAAGAAACAGGAAATGATAGCCCCTGTGTTAGTTTTTTAAGTTGCCAGAATGCAATATAACAGAAAGGGAATGGCTTTTAAAAAGGGAATTTAATAAGTTGTAAGTTTACAGTTCTAGGGCCAGAAAATGTCCAAATTAAGGCATAAATAAGAGATTACCTTCCCTCAAGAAAGACTGATGCCATCTGGAACACCTCTGTCAGCTGGAAAGGCATATGACTGGCATTTGCTGGTACCTTGCTCTTGGTCTCTGCTGCTTTCAGCCTCTGTTTCCTGTGGGGGTTCCTCACTTGGCATCTGTGGGTCATCACTCAGTTGTTCTGGGACAGAACTCTGGGTTTCATCTCTTAGCATCTGCCCAGGCCTGAGATTTCTTCTCTTTAGGTTCTAGTTATTTCTATGAGTCCTTGCTTATCACTCAGACTATTTCTGTCTTCATCTCCAAATATCTGTATCGGCTCTCCCTGTTGGCTCTGAAGTTTCTGTCAGCTCTGCTTATGTCTCTTTCCTCCAATGTCAGCATCTGTGTCAGTTGTGCTTTCTCCAAAATGTTTTCTCTTTTAAAGGACTACAGTAAACTAATCAAGACCCACCTGGAGTTGATAGAGTCACGTCTCCATCTAATCAAAAGTTCACACCCACAATTGGGCATGCCACATCTCTGTGGAGATGATCTAATCAAAATTCCCATTTACAGTATTGAATCAGGACTAGGGAGGAAATGAAATATAGAATTAAAAAAATAAAGAGAGAATCAACAAAAGCAACAAAAGTTGGTTCTTTGAAAATATCAACAAAGTAAAAAAATCTAGCTAGACTGAGGAGATAGCGAAACTCAAATGAAAAAGAGGACATTACTACCAACTCCACTGAAATTAAAAGAAATATTACAGGATACTCTGAACAACTGAACACTAACAAATTAGATAATTTATGTGAAATGGATAATTCCTAGAAACCCACAAACCACATGCACTAACTCATGAAGAAAAAGAAACTCTCAACAAAACAATAACTAGTAAAGAAATCAAATCAGTAACAAAAACCTCCCAACAAAGAAAAGCCAAGGACAAGATGACTTCATTTTGCCAAACATTCCAGGAATAATTGACTCCAATATTGCTCAGTATCTATTATAATAATATATAATATAATCTTATTATTTCATTCAATATGATGCCTTCAAGGTTCATCCATGCTGTAGTGTAATAATATATACAGTACTAGTGTAATAAAATATAATACCAATGAACACCTGGTATATCTTTGTCTTATTTCTGTTCTTAAAGGAAAGATTTCAGTCTTTCATCATTAAGCTTGATATTAGCTGTAGATTTTCATATATGCCCTTCATCATGTTGAGGAAATTTCCTTCTATTCCTAATTTTTTAAGTGTTTTTATCAGGAAGGGTGCTGGATTTTGTCCAATGCTTTTTCTGCATCCATTAAGAAGAAAATAGGTTCAGTTTTCTTCATTCTGTTAATGTGGAATAGTACATTAACTGATTTCCATATGTTGTACCAACATTGCATACTAGAGTAAATCTCACTTGATCATGGTGTATAATTATTTTCATGTGCTATTCAATCAGTTTGCTAGTATTTTGTTGAGGATTTTCTATTTATTTATTTATTGGCATGGGCAGGCTCTGAGAATCAAACCTGGGTCTCTGCATGGAAGATGAGAATTCTGCCACTGAGCCACCATTGCACTGCCCTGCTGAGGATTTTTGCATCTATTGTCATAAGAGATATTGGTCTGTAATTTTCTTTTCCTGTCATATCTTTATCTGGCTTTGGTATGAGGGCAATAGTGGCTGCATAGAATGAATTAGAGAGTATTCCCTATATATTTGAATGTGGTTAACAAACATAGAACTGTCTTAAGTTTCAACACAGTGAAACTTAATGTAAACTATGGATTATAACTATTAGTATAATTATAAAAACATTGTTAATCAGTTATACCAAAGCTACCACCCTAATGCAAGTGTTAATAGAGAAATCTGTGTGTATGTGGGCAAGTATATGGGAACTTCATATTTTCTGCATGATTTTTCTGTAAACCTACAACTTCTCTAATGATAAAATAAAAATTTAAATAAATAAAAAGACCAAGGATAATGCCTGGTCTATGTCAAAACAAAACAAAACAAAAAAACAGAAGTCCTCACTATTAAATAACCAAGAATGAATGAATGAATGATGGAGATCCTTGGCATCTTAGAGATAAAAGTAGAAGAGGCATGCATTTCAGGGCATTTATTTTAAAGGTAAAATAACTGAGACAAAAGATAAATTACTCTATATTGCATACTTTATTCATGAAATGAGACTAGATTCAGAGTCTAAGGCCAATGTACTTACTAGGAAGAAATTCTTAAATAAATTATCTGTATTTAAATTTTAACATCATCAAAAGAAGATAAAGAGGCAAGCATAGCGTTTGAATAAAAGTATCAATAGCATTGATGTGATACAGCTCATGAGCAAACTAATTGCCAAACTTTCTCCCAACCTTTTGAAACTTATCAGCTCTACTGAATTTCTGTCTGTACCATTTTGTTATTTGCAAAGCAACAACACAATTGAACATATAATAAAACTATGTGATTGCTCTAAGTAAACTGCAGGCTAGGGAATCTAAGAATTGAATCAAAGTGTTATTTTCACAATGGGATATGAAAACCCCTGGTCAGATGTAGTGGCTGGTGGCAGTGAGAAGGAAATTGGGCACATCAATAAAACATGAGAATAATTTGAGGGCCATGATAAAATAGCTTATGGTGTCAAGACCTAAGGGGATTCTTCCAGTGGAAGAACAAGATGAGCAGAGAGAATATGGACAAATTGCTCTTAATAGTCGTATTTCCCCCCTACCTCCCATCACATGATGTTAGTTGCCTTTGTGAATGTACTTGTTAACACCTGTGCATCTAGTTGCATCACAACAGGTTCTAAGTTCACAACCTCGATCTTGGTCTTAGTTCTTTCTTTTATTGTAAGGATATCCAAATTAACTTCACTTCTTCCCCTGTGTTCCTCAGTTTGAGTGCTCAAGTATCTTCTACACTCTGGAATTTAAAGGGATATCTGTTATGACTGCAGGTATTAGGTCAGCAACTCGCCAGGGGAGCTTGAAAATGATTACTACATATTATAGCATTGGGGCAGTTCTATTAGTCTTATACCAAATATCTAGCAAATTACTAAATATTTCAGAGATCATTAGTACTTTAGAAATCACTGAAGTTTTTTAATGCAATTTTATTGAGCTATATTCACAAACCATATGCATTAAGTATATAATCAATGGCTCACATTATCATCATATAGTTGTGCATTCATTACTACAATCATTTTTAGGACATCCTCATTACAAGAAAAGGAATAAAAATAAAAAGAACACCTAAAACATACCTCTTATCCCCCCTTCCATTATTTTTTTGTCTTTATTTTATTTTATTCATCTATCCATACAGTGAATAAAAGGAGTGTCAGTTACAAGGTTTTTACAATCATGTTGTCACAAAATAAAAACTATATAGTGATACAATCATTATCAAAGATTAAGGCTACTAAATAAGCCTTCAATATTTTCAGGTATTTCCTTCTAGCTATTCTAATATACTGGAAACTAAAAAAGAAATATCTATATAATGAGTCAGTAGTCATAGTCATTTGTTAGAACCTAATTTCTCAGTTAAATCTTCCTTCCTCTCATTTGATCATTCTCCCAATCTTCAGGGATATCTGGGAAATGACCATTTTAACTTCTTCATGCTGAAAAGTGGTGTTTAACCTTTAAGGGTAGAGGAATGAAACTGGTTGATGTTCTTGGAGAGACTGCTATTTCTGGATTTCAGGACTTATCTGGCATAGGAACAATCTGGAGGCCTTAAGTTTCTGAAAAAAATAAACTCACCAAGAAAAACTTTAATAGAGTCTTAGATAGAGCTCAGGGTTTTGTCTAGGTTTTCAGAAATATTGCTAGTGGAGACTTGGGACTTTGTGGCAGTTTGCAATATCTGGCTGAGGCTTGCATAAAAGTGACCTCCAGAATGACCTTTCAACTCTATATGAAATCTCTTAGTCACTCAAACTTTATTTGATTCATTTCTTTCCCCCCTTTTGGTCAAGAAAGCATTCTCAATCTCACAATGTCAGGGCTAGGCTTATCCCTGGGAGTCCTGTCCTATGTTGCCAGGGAGACTTATACCCCTGGGAGTCATGTCCCACGTAGTGGGGATTGTGTGAGTTTATTTGCAGAGTTGGGTTTAGAGAAAGGTGACAGCTGAGAAAAAAAAAAGAGGCTCTTCGGGGGTAACTAAGTAGGCTTAGCTTTACCATTTCAGCAGTGTTTCATAAGGGCAAGCCTCAAGATCCAGGGTTTGACTTATTAAATTAGGAGTCCCTGATGCTTGAGAGAATATCAGGAATTCCCCAGATGGGGAAGTTTAACAGTTTCTCATTTTCTCCCAGTCCCTCAAAGGACTTTGCAAATACTTTTTTATTTTCTTCCCCAAATACTCTGGAATGTATTAGGGTGTTACATTAACCTGTACAGAATAAAAGATCTCATTCCCTATTCTAGGTTCTGTGTAATTATGCTGTTTAAAATAAACTGACATACAGGTTAAATTAGATAGTGTGCTCAATAGAATTTAAATTTTGGACCAAATAAATATCTCTTCCTTTGGACTAACACAGAAGCTGAAGTTTTAAAAACCAGGCAATATCATCCTTTGCCCTTTAGTCTAATTTCCCTTAGTACTGACCAAGTCTGTTTTATTCATATTTGTTATGGAAGTCTGATCTCTTTTTCAGCATCTTTAATAGTTGCTGTTTGTAGTAATGCTTACTCTCAGACATGGAGAACTTTAACTCTGTTTCTTAGGTGTCACACAGATACCGAAAGTTCCAGGAAAATACAGGGTTATATACAAAGAACATAGCATCTCAGAGTTTAGAAATAACAGTTAAAACTGAAGAATAGAAGTGACTGCTATAAGAGCTTACAATCTGGAAACTTTTGCAATGTGCCTTATTGAACATTCTGTACTCCTTAATCATTGATTGCCCGAACTTTGCCCTCTTCACATCCCCTGACAACCCATGCTCTTGGATTCAGTTCTCAGAATTCACTCACTATACTTAGTTTATATTAGTGAGACCAGACAATGTTTGTACCTTCATTTCTGGCTTGTTTCACTCAACACATTTCCCTCAAGATTCATTCAACTAGTTACATGCCTCACATCTTCATTCCTTCCTGCAGCCACGCAATATTCTGTCCTATATATACACCACCATTCGCCCTTCCATCCATTATCACTGCAGGTTTTTACAATTCTAAACTACAAATTCATTCCCTTGGAAAAGACTGGAGACTTGACTTTGGTGTGTCGGGGAGGGGTGGGGTGGAGAGGATGGTTCAGGTAGTTTCCCTTAGAAAATAAATAAAATGTAGAGAGATTAAGACAGAGCTAGTGAAATAACCCTCTTTCCCATTGACTTTTTCTTTTCCAGAGGCTAAATGCTGCCTATGTATTTCTGGTGATAGTGTTAAGTGTGTTATATGCGTGTGTGTGTGTATATAAGTAGGTAAAAAAGAAAAGGCAGTGACATTTATTTCATAGTTAGCCATGAAAATAGCCTTAATCTGGCAAAATCTAGGCAAATTTTTGAGGTCAAGAAATGTTATTTTTCATAAAAATTCAGTAATATGTTTAGTAGAATTTGTATTGCTATTAGAGTCAGACATTTCTGGAGGTTAATTTTAGATACCCCACTAATTACTTCCTTCCGTTTCCTTCCCTATGAAAAGGGAACATATTTTCTACCTCATTGGTGTGGCCGGCATAGTAAATGCTAAATAAGTGTTTGTCCTTTTCTCCCACTCTCTAGAACCTAGAGACACCCTATTATGGAATCAAGTCTTCCAATAATTGAGTATGAGTGATATATCCATCTATTACAGGATTGGAAAAATACAAAAGTGCGTGATATTAAACCAACCTGCAATATACTTACAATTCAACTGAAAAGGTTAGACTTGTCCATATGAAATAATATTTTGATTTAATATAAATAATAAATGTTACAGATATCTAATTAGCATTTCATCACAGCATCACATAAGACATAGTAAGATTACTGAATATATTTAATGAACAGAAGATTGATTAAAATAGGGTTTAAATTATATTTAAAAATTCATAGAGTTGCAGGGGGCCATATTTATTATTTAGTTTAGTACTCCCATTTTAAAATGAGGAGATTGAAAGCCAGAAAAGTGATATGATTTGGCTAAGGCCAAGCTATTAGTATCAGAACAATTAAACAATGCAAATCTAAAAGTAGGATCTACAAAAGTAACATCATCAAATTATATTTCGGAGAGGAGTAGACATTCTAAGTCCATGTACTTCATTCTTACTTGCTTTAATATACAATATACCCTCTTTGTCACAAGCCAAATTATTTTTCAAGTTTAGTTCATTTGATTATGATATGAATACTTAAATCATTTAAACATACACAGGGTAATATGTTTTTGGTGTTGTGTGAAAGAATGATTCGTCTTTAAAGGTACCTGATGAGGTATATTGGCTGCTTTTATTCCCTTTGGTTGGGCCATTCCATGGATACAAAGTTCAAAGCACTATTTGTAGTTTCAAAAGAAATGTCCAAATTGATGATTGCTTTAGAGCAAGAGGGGCACAGCATTTAACTTCAAAGTTGGACGTTATGTGGCTTCTGCTATAAAAACCTGTTTGGAAAAGGATTGAAAAGTAGAAACATTAGAAAACCAATGGAATGTGTGTCCTAGTTATTGATATGAATTAGAATCCAATATCTATATTTTTAGGTTTGGCAAAAGCTAATCCTGTGTGCCACTAAGGAAGAAACAAGATAAAAACCTGTGGTAGCAAGTGGTTAGCTTTCATGTGAAATGACAAGGCTGTGAAAAGAAACAATTCATACAAGGCATTCCACCTCTTCGTGTTATTTACTACATCAGTGAGTCATTCCTATTCCTGGCCTCTGGGTCAAATCCCCATACCCTATGGAAACTGAGGTCCCCATGTATAGTTCAATAAAACATGTACCAGGAAGATAAAAAACATCCTTACTCAAAATAATATATAATAAAGATGTGTATCTTACAACATGTGGATGATTCCAAAAAGACTAGAAAAGTTAAATGAATCCACTGCTGTAAATGAGATAGAAAAAAATTGTAGTCTTCCTGATTGTTTAAAGTTACATTAGGCAGCTCCGCATCACCCATATATATTTTTTCACTCCACTTATATTTATGATAAAATACAATCTCAAATAATATTCAGGTATTATCGTAGCATATGTTTTAGAGCTATCTTTGAACATAGAATGTTGAGCTGAAAAAGCTTTGCCTCTCACCCAATTAACATCTCCTACTTTCTGAAACCTTCCCATGATGCTTAAGTATGATTTTATAATTAAATATATAGTATCTTATAATTGCTTGTGATTGAACCACTTTGGTTAATCCTATCACTATAACTGAATTTTCAGCTTCTTAATGACCAGCTTATGTTTTATTTGCCACATTATTTTGTGTCCTTCACAGTGGCTAAGTAAGATCTTTTCAGGGCCTGAGGAGCACCTATTGCTCTGAATTGAATAACATAATCTTGCTTGTAATTCTCTAATTCAAAAGAGAGGGTCAACTGATTTTTTTCAGGGCCTTGGAAGAATTTTATATGACACAAATACATCTGAAATGTATTTAAAAATCAGAATGTGCAATGTATCGTCTTACTTTATGGGTATCTAGGTAAGTTGGGTAGGAAGTTGGGTAGGAAGTTGGGTAGAAATTGGCAGAACTCTCCTTCTCTTCCTCAGATAACTGATAACTCCTTCCCTGAGTTTATGCCTTCCTCTTTATATGATTCCTAATATTTCGAATGTACTTTATGGCCCCATATTGAAGTGGTCATTTTTGCCATAGTTCACTAGCTCCTCAAATAGCCATAAATGCTTTGGTCTCTTATTATTTGTTTTCTTCTAGACTAACTCCAAGTTACACCTCAAAAGAGATAGCTCCCTACTACAAATTTTATATCTATTCCAGGAGCTCCTAACAAAATCCCCATTGAGCTTTCATATTGCAATCAGAAAATATTCAGAGCTCCTTCATGAAATAGAAACCTTAAGTTCATCAGGTCTTAGAGCTGGAAAACATTGTGGAGCACTTACTTTTTCAGAAGACAAAAAAGCGGCCCCAAAATGGAAAATGAGTTAGCCAAAAACATACAGCAAATCTTTCAAAATCTCCATGAGTGTGTTAGCAATTATGTAGTATCAGTTGGGTCACACTAGAGCATTCATTAAGTTGGGAGTTCTAGTAAGGTTGGATAGGACATATTGCCAGGGAGAACCAAGTTGAGCATCATGGCTGTATCCAAACTATTGTGTAAGGGAGATTCAGAGAATCCCAAGTTCCTGTTCGTAGATTTATTTTCCCTCAGAAATCATAAGGTAACTGTTCTAGAAACCATTTGGGAATATTAGGGAATTATACTAGTAAATACCAATAAAATCTATTGCTTATATGGAAACATCATCTCACCTGCCTTGGGCTTCATTCTGATCCATTAAATTTTCTAAGTCTTCTACAGTTTCTACAACAGTTCAGTGCAGTTGACTGTTGAGGACACCATTTGTCCCTAGGTAAGAATTCTGGCTCTAAATGAGACTGACATTTGATGGAGCAAATCATGAGTCCTTTAATTCATTCAGTCCTTGGGATTCAAATTAAATGTTTATAAGTTTTTTCTCTATATAATATTGGCACTCTATATATGATTATGATATGGTCTAGGCCCTGTAGCTATGTTCACATTTATAATAGGAAGTGAAGATTCAAGTCAAGGATGCTCTGGTTTAATCTGCATGAACATTGTGAGTTTGATCCACATCACTACCAAAACTCTGTTCTTTTTTTAATTTCATTCTTCTTTTCCATATCCCCCCCCCCCTTTTTTTTGGCATGTCAGGCTCCAGGAATCAAACCCAGGTATCCAGCATGGCAGGTGAGAATTCTGCCACTGAGCCACTGTTGCACTGCCCTACATAGCCTTTTAAATGGTCAAACGTTCTCAACTCTCTCCTTATAACTAATCCTGTCCTTAGGGATAGAGCTCTTATGAGTTTTTCATACATTGAAATGCCATCTGATTTAGTTTTCATGAGACTATGAGCTTTAAGCAATGAGTCTGAGGCATTAGGAAACAGATAAGAAAGTATTTTTTAGGGGCAGTCAATAGTCTACATATAGGCTTAACTAACAAGTCCATCTGGGCAGTTGGTTAGTTGTAGAAGAACAGTGGGAGAGAAGATTTACTAGATATGGTGAGACTAGATTGTGAAAGCTCTTGGATTCTACACAGAGGAAACTAGACTTTGAAAGTGTGTGGGAGGGCCATGATAAGGTCACATGTTGTGAAGTTGGAATTTGTGTTAGAGGACAAACTGAATCAGATGAGGAGAGAACTTAGGCAGAGCATCAAGATATTATGGTACATTCTGCCTCTATTTTCCACTGTATTCTATTTTTCACCCAAGAGCCCTGTCTCTCCCTTTCCTCCCATTTCCAAACTTCTCTTGAATCTCTTTGACTCCTAGACCTGTAATGTAAAGAAGTTACCTTAGTGAGGCTTGTTTGATTGACTGGTTACATCCTTTTAGTTCACTTTCATTTTACATTAGGTTTCCTAGCAACAGAGAAATAGCTGCATTTGCATAAGGTGATTCTGGACAATTCTGAGACATTCTAATTGAATTACCTCTCCAACTTATTGCTTTTATCAGTAAACATGAAACGGGTAGACCACAATCCAAATTCATATATTGGTCCTGGAAGTCAACAGGACTAGTACAGGGAGGAAGCAGGGGAAATGGAAATGAAGGGAAATCTGACTTCGAATTTCAGTTTTACTCACATACATCATTAATCAGATAAGGTCCCACATAGCCTAATTTCCTTAATACCTTGATCCTTTTCACTCAATACTCAATCATCCTGAGTAAAATTTATTTTTATTAAATGGCATTCATACTTTAATCTTTTCTTCCCTAACTTTAGACAGAGTGGGAGATTTAATATTTCAGATATTTTCCTCTAACCTTTTTAAATCTTTAATAAAGAAGAGGTACTAGAAGAAGAAAAGTAAGTAAATAATTAAAACTAAGGTAGGATAAGATGGATGTGGTAAACAAGCACTATTTCTTCAAATGACATATATTTTTATTAATTAAATTGAAAAATTAAGCCATAAAGTATTGCAAACGTGTAGAATAAAAATTCAAATAATTTCTTCTTCATGCTTGCAGTTCTTTATAGTACATTACATCAGTTAATGGCAATTTGTATAATTTGTGTAATGACATAAATTGCCACAAACCCTCACTCAGTAAAGTGCTGTCAAAACCATAAATCAAGAGCCAGAGAATGAGCTTTGGGAAGCACAGTCCATCAGCCTTAGGGTAAAAGAAGAGGGGGTCAGAGTGGCAGTCATTCAGTGGGAAACTCTGTAACGTTGAGAAGGAAAATGAATGGAATGATGTGAGGAAAGCGTGACTGAGCCAGACCTTGATGAGCTAATCCTCCACATCAAATGAAATCATGTTTCATGGCTACATGTTGTTTTGCTCAACTTCTAAAATTACTTTCCCTGACTTATGATTACTTCTCTACAGGGGTCTAAGGACAATGCTGAAAATAAATCTTAAATCCTTTCAGGAACTTTTCAGCGCAGGATACTTACTTTAAATGAATGCACACACACACACACACACACACACACACACGTTTACCTCTCATCAAATGGTGAACATCATTTCTATATTGATTTCTCTAATCAATGGACCTTATAGCAGCAGCCCAAGTTTGTGGTTCTAGTCAACCAGATAAGGAATTTGGACTTCCTCAGGTCCACATGGGAATTTGTTTGTGAGTCAATGGTACACCCACATTTAAAATACTAGACCAAATATTTTTCCTGTGTCTCAGAATCTCTGTCCCTCTCCCCCTTCCACTCCCTCTCCCTCTCTTCCTCTCTCTCTCTCTCCTTCTCTCCCCTTATGACTCACTCTGACATGCACAAACACACCATGAAATTGTGGTATGAAATTCTAGAAATTTTAACATGTGTATGGTATTTCAATGTACATATATCCTTGAGTAGTATAGAGGGACATTCTCTGTGCTGCAGAAGATTATTCCATATGAGACTATTAGCGACCTGCTCACTCTTTCTTTTTTCATCAAACTTTGTCAAGGATCTGAGATCTTGCTCTCACATCAAGCTAACAATTTAGCCTGTCATGTTTTGGATGGATGCTGGTAGAAAACATGACATTCTTGGGATCAAGAAAGAAAGTCTTTGATATATTGGCAATATCTGTAGCAAGATTATCAGGATTGTCTTGCTCCAGTTCTCTGTGCCTCAATTTCTATAGCATGACACAAAAAGAGCCAAGTGATGCCTATACATGCAGTGGGTTTTAACAGTAGATAGTAATCATGCCTACTCTTTACTCCAGCGCTCAACCATTTCATTTTCCTGGGTTGTAAGCAAACCTTGCCCTTGGCTCTTGAGGGAGATACAATCCTTACCTTTCAAGGTTGTTTGCTATATATCCATCTGTGAAAAATTATCTGAAACAAAGACAGTCACTGCCTCAGCTCACAAGACATGAAGAAGCACACAATACCCATGAATAATTGTCTCCCAACACTTTTTAAGTGGAGAAATGCACTGACAAATCCAATGACTTTGACTCCTTTTGGGATATGAATCTAAGATATTTCCTACCTACAATTGCCCCCGTTCCTGGAACCAATGAATTTGAGCTACCTAAACACTGGAAAATGAAACAAAACATTCACTTTTGACTTTCAGCATTGGCAAAGGGTCTACAGCAATAATCCTTGGCATTCATCCCTTTACCCTTTATTATCTAAGTACTTTGTGGAATTATCTAGTTAGTTAGTCTTCCTTTCACCTTTGTGAGTAAGAGTAAATGATGCAGTCTCTAAAATAGATACATACAAATTATAACTTGATAGGGCTAGTGATATGAGTTTGGGATATAATTGTTCCTGATGTTTGATGGGGTTACAACCATTTAATAGGCACTTCTAGGGCTTCCTATGTGTTATCTGTTTTTATGGTCCAGCTCGAGAAGGAATGATCCAAAGTAGCTCAATGAAACCACTGTCCCTTCAATGTAAACCTTTCTGATAGCGCATAATTCTTTAACTATTTTGTTTGTTCCAACTATACCGCACCTCAATTGTGACTCTATTTCTCATTCTAGAAATAATATTCTGAATAAAGATTATAAAGCCTTAAAATAGAGAACTTGAAAGATGACATATGCTTCCTGTCTCCCATGCCTAAATCTTTTAGAACAGATATTATTTATTCTTTTATGAAATGAAGTGCATAGTATATAGTACTTTTATGAGGTCATAATACATTTTACATTATGTTGAAATGTTGTTAATGTAACCTAATATTCCCCAGGCTTCACAAGCTTATGAGTACAAAAGAATCATAGTATCTCAAAGTGTCACAGGATCATGGGATTTTTTTGTCTATTTTTTTCCTCCACTGATGAAAACCTAATGCATAATAGAGGAATGCAGAAAGCATGTACTATAAATATTTGTTGAATGAGTTACAGCATATGATTTTAACCCTTTACCAACTCTCTCTGCCATGCCAGTCAAGTTCACCTAGAAGACTATGTATGTAAAATGGGTTTGCTGTTAACAGTGATATTTCCTGGTCAAGCATTATCACTGTCTCTTTCAGTTTCCAGTTTACTCAGCAGCTGCTCCCAGAAATCCACATAGATATTTCCACCCCCTCATATTGCTAGGCCTATGCTGGGTCCCATACAGAAAAAGTGATCTGATTTCTTCCCCATTGATAACATTTTGCCACTCAGATGCTTAGATCCATGTCCCATAAATCTTTGTGTGTCCAGTTTCTTCAACTCTAATAGACAATCTTGTTCTCCAAACTTTCAGACCTCGAATAGGGAGGATCTTTATTGTCCTTCATTACCCTTATCTCCCCCTTCTCTCACTGTTTCCATGCAAATCTGCCTCCCGGTAGGCTTTACCCATGTGCAAATTAACTCTCAGCTCAGGTACTCCAGTCCCTCACGTTCAGTCATACCTGAATCTTAGTTTAGCTTATCTGCAACTTCAGCCTAAATCAACAGTTATATGATCATTTATATTCCAAAGAACTGCTTTCTGTTTTGAAATAGTCAGCTTGAGCAAAGCAGTACACTTATTCCAATGATGCATTGGTCAAAATCTTCCTGGAGGATTTTCTGAGTTTCCTCAAAGATGATACAATTTAGTCTACTGATGGTGAATCTAAATTTTGGCAAGACCTATCCATTATCAGATCCGGTGAACACAAACTTTTTCTCTTAATAAGACAACCCCTTACATTTTCCTTTTTTCTTATTATATTATAAACTCATCTTCTCTAGTTGAATCCAAATAATTGGATCTACACAGCATTTCATTTTGATTTTCCTTCATCTCAGTGATCACATTATCTGCCGTATGTAGACGTAGAAAACTTTATACCCATTTCTTCATATTTGCAATCTCTTCTACTTCCAAACCCATGCAAATGATGATACATGTTATCAACCTTGTCACATAAGCACAGATGACTGTGAAGAAAAGGCATGTGGCCTAAGAAATAAAAGTTCAGCCTGTTTTTGACAGAAGCGTCCAGACGATCCAAGAGTTGCCTTTGTGACAGATAATTAGGGAAAACTGTCAAGCCTGCAGCTTAATCCTGTGTACATCTGACCAAAGTCAGCTCTGAAAACTGTGGGATCTAGGAAGACAATCTTTTGTAATTAGCCAAGGCCACTATAATCCATAAAAACATCTGATCAAATTGATTTCCAGTCCATCAAGTGGTATCTGTCATCGGCAACCTTCCTGATCATCCCAGAGCAGTGACTATCTCATGTAAACCTCTAAGGTCATCTAAAGGTTCTTTACCTTGTAAATATAAAATCATTTTTACTTTCTGACAGGCTGCCTTTTCATGTGGGGCAGTAGGGAAGAGAGGATGCAAGAAAAAGACGGAATGTCAGAAGCATTCATAAACCGCTAACATTGGGGAGGCAGAAATACACAAAATACCTTCTGTGACATCAATGTTCTGCAAACATGTTAGTGTTGCCAAAAAATGCAGTGTTGATGAAGAGAGAAAATTACGTGATCTCTAATTCTGCATATGAGATCTTGACTTCTTTCTTTGGGGATGTATTGTAGAATATTCCACTCACGTCTGCTTTGCTGCTTGGGTTTGCCACTTCCAGTTCTCTGTCCCACCCTGTTACTCTCTTCAGGTTCAAGTCTCTAGACATAGTCAAACCTAGTTGCTAAAATAATTGTCCTCAAACTCAATTTTTAAAAATGGATTGCATCATAGCACTTTTATGTTCTCTCCTTCCTGTCGTGCTCATTCTTCTCCTTTCCCCAGGCTGGGGGCCTGTGCTCTTCATTTATGTCCCCTGCCTAATGACTTTTCACTTTCACCTTTACTTTCCCCATGCGCTCACCGACCCAGCCCCATACACAGTGCTTCTCTTGGGTAAAAATTGCTTACTCATTTCAAAACTCCCATCCCAAATCAGTTTAAAAGTTCCACCACTCTCTCTGGATCCCAAATTGGCACACTCTCACCCCTCCTGCTTGTATATACATATTGAAATGGTCTAAGAGTTTGTTTCTCTTTGTCTTCTCTTTCCCTTCCCCTGACAGCTCCTCAGTATTAGCCCTCAGTTCTCCTTGCAACTCTCCTCTGTTATCCTCTTTGCTAAGGCAATTTTCTGCTCTCTCTTTCACTTTCTTTTTTCCAAATTCCCTTTGTAAGAGCATTCCCTATGTGAAGGATACCCCCACAAGAGTCTCTAGCCCTTGCTTTTCTGTTCTTTCCGCACTATCTCCCTGGCTCCTACTGCCTCTTCTAAGTTGATGACTCTCATTTTTGTGTCTCCAGCAGCCTGAACTTTTATTCCATATGTTCAATTGCCTAAAGGCACCTCCACTCAGAAAACTTCATATTCGTGCACATCTCAACATATTCAGGACTGAATTAGTCTTCTCCCCACAATTGGATTCCTTTTTCAAATGACTTCATTCCAATAAGGCAATTGTCCCTGGCTGATTTCCTTCCCTTGCTCTATATTGTTTGTCACCAAGTTGTTTTGTTTCTTCCTTCAAATTGTGCCATGTAATTATTATTGCCCTTCTTTTTTTACTATATCACATGCCAGTAAGGAATTTCATCACCCTTTTCCCCAGGTTAAAAAGACATACATTAGGCTCTATTGAGATGCAATGTACATAGCATAAAATTCACCAGTTAAACCTATAAAATTTGGGGGTCTTTGCTCTATTCATAAAGTTGTATGACCATTACCATTATCTGATTCTAGTACATCTTCATCACCCATAAAAGAAATAGTGTACCCAAATTAGCTGTCACTTCCTATTCTGTTCCCCCACCTCTTCCCTCAGCCCCTGGTAACCACTAATCTACTTTCTCTCTTTGTGGATTTGCCTGTTCTAAAGATTTCATATAAATGGAATTGTATGGTCTGTGGACTTTTGTAATGCCTTTGTTCACTTAGGGTAATGTTTTCAAGGTTTATCCATATTGTAGCATGTGTCAGTAATTAATTTCTTTTTATGGCAGAATAATAAATGTATGGCTATACTACATTTTATTTATCCATTCACCAGTTGATGAATATTTGGGTTGCTCCCATCTTTCTTTGGATATTATCCTAAAATAATGCTTACTGTGACAAGCAAAACAACATGGAGATGTATGAAGCACTTTAAAATCTCCCCTCTGCCCTCCTGCAGCATGAATGAGGAGCAAGATGAGTTTGGAAATGAAGGCTGTGGTCAGATCATGCTCTTTCTCATGAGTCAGGTTGAGGGAGTTGAGTATTATTCGAACTATTAAGGGAAAACCATGGAAGATATTTCAACAGAGTGGTCACACACTTCAGTTTCCACTGAGATGTAGAGAATACACTGGAGGAATAGGATGGAAGCAGGGTGGTCTGGTAGAAGGCTATAGTAACTGTCAAGACATTTGATGATTGTGACTTGGATTAACCCATAATAGTGGAAAGAGAATTGGGTAGACTTGACCTATATATTTGAAAGTGGAATCAACGGATATGTTGATGGTTTAGATGAGAGGGATGAGGGAGAGAAAGTAATCAAAGATGAATTCATAAGCCGATGGATTCTACTGTCCTCTTTTCCCAGAATGAAAATGTATTTAGTGATGTACAGAGAAAAATTGTACACACAAGAGAATGTCGGTAGTCTCAGTGTCTATAGATTGGGGACAGGACACTTGCTCTATCAATTTTACTTGGGAGAGCTCATGGATTTAAATCCAAACATTTCATGTATTTATTTTGAAACATCTGCTGAATATTTTTATGTGGATATCCAAATACAGAGTGAACGCTAAACTAATCATCGTGCCTCCTAAAGACACTCTTCAGAGAGGTGGTTTTACCTTGGTTGTGTATGTCACCACATACTAATGGTTAGGACTTATGCTTGGTAGGGATCATTTTCTTTAATCCACTCAGGCTTCTAACCATGCCTCTGCTCTTGCCCCAATCAGTCATCAAGTCCTGCTAATTTAACTCTTGAGAACTTAGTAAAATGCACTTCATTTGTCCTCTTGTTCTCACTTTTTATTTTCACTTACGAATCTTTTTTCTATGCCATATCTCTCTCTGTCCCCAGACTTATACCCTGAAATTTATTATCAGAACAATGGCCAGAATTAGCTGGATAAAATGTAACTCTGAACTGTCTTGATACTTTGACATTTTCAGTGGTTTCCCATAGCCAAATTCCCAGTGTAGGCTAGTGGCCTCCACTTCCCCAAAATGAACTTTGAATGGCACTATCATTGTGTGTACCATAGGTATTAGAACCATATGTTCGTATACCTTTTAGTTTAGTGTTATCTTAGATTAAAATAAAATAAAAATTCTAGGCTAATACCTAAAATCTGACTTAAAGGAAGTCTCAATTAATGATATTTAAATGAATAAATGTTATGGATTAAGCTAGACAGGTATAGGATATATTTTTTTAAATTATTATTCTTATCCCAATGCTTTGCCTCTATTTTTAAAACTTTTTTATTGTATTATACAACATATATAAAAAGCAAAGAAAGAAAATAGCAATAATTTTCAAAGCCTTCTTCAACAAGTAGCTACAGGACAGATCATAGAGTTTGTCATCGGCTACCATAGCATCCTCTCAAAGTTATCCTTCTAGCTGCCCCAGAATATAGGGGGCTAGAAAGAATAAATATTTTTTTAACATCACAATTAACTTTTTTCTCTTTTTTGTGATAAATAATGCATATACAAAAAAATAATAAATTTCAAAGCACAGCACAACAATTAGTCGTAGAACAGATTTCAGAGTTTGGTACGGGTTATAATTCCACAATTTTAGGTTTTTACTTCTAGATGCTTGAAGATACCGGAAATTAAAAGAAATATCAATTTAATAATTCACCAATCATATTCAATAGTTAAACCCTACCTTCTCTGTATAACTCCATTATCACCTTTGATCTTTCTATCCCACTCTAGGGATATTTGGGTGTAAGGCCATTCTAACTTTTTCATGTTGGAAGAGGCTGTCAATAATATGATGTAGGGAGATGGAACTGCTGATGCTCTGGAGAGGCTGGGGCCTCTAGGTTTCAGGACTTATCTGGTCCAGGAACCCATCTGGAGGTTGTAGGTTTCTGGAAAGTTACTCTAGTACATGAAACCTTTGTAGAATCTTATATATTGCCCTAGGTGTTATTTAGAATTGGCTGGAATGGTTTTGGTTGGGGTTTGGTAAGTATGACAGGTAGTAATGTCTAACTGAAGCTTGCGTAAGAGAGACCTCCAGAATATCCTCTTGACTCTATTTGACCTGTCTCGGTCACTGATACTTTATTAGTTACACTTCTTTTCTACCTTTTGGTCAGATTGGAATTGTTGATCCCATGGTGCCAGGGCTGGACTCATCCCTGGGAGTCATCTCCCACGCTGCCAGGGAGACCTTCACCCCTGCATGTCATGTCCCATGTAGTGGGCAAGTACTTTGCCTCTATTTTAAATGGAAATAGTCCTAGTCTTACAAAAATAAAAATTACAACACTACTGGGGTGCTAGCAAAAGGTAATTCAGGCAAGATTGAGCATCTGACCTCTGGTACCATAAATCTATACCTGGTAACATCTGTTGGACTGTTGCAAAACATGGCATGTTAAAATAGAGGTAATTAACTACTTGTTACAATGGACTTTGAAATGTATTGCATATATATATATATATATATATATATATATATGTATGTATATATATGTTATAATTCACAACAGAAAAGTTTAAAAATATAGGCAGTTATAAAGTATTTACTTTAATGCTTAAAGTGGAAAGTTTTGCATGTTTTCCTATCATCATATATGTTAAAAAATACACATGAAGAAAAAAAGATTTTGACAGAGCAAAGTCTGTTCTATTAAAAAAACAAAACAAAACAAACAGACAAAAATAATGGGAATGTTATTAGGAGGAAATTATCACTTATAGAGTCCCAAATCGTATTTTAATGAAGCAAGCAAACTTTCCACAGACAAACTCACCCTGAATATATCAGAAACCTGGGTAGAACATATAGTTAATATAGTCTTTAGATGTTTTCATGCTGAAGTTAAACATCTCCATCTTCAATACTGATGGTCTCTAGGCTGCTAGATTTTGAATTTGGAAAACCTTTAGGTAATATCTAGGTTTCTCATGCAAAGTGTTATAAAATACAGCAATAGTTGCAACAGAAATTCAGCCCTTAAAATGTAGACTTCATTTTTTGGTTCTTTTCAGTTTCCTATAGTCTTGTTCAATTGGTTGAAGTGTTGGTTGGTTCTCATACTCTAAGATGGGACAATTATGAAGACCCTGACATGAAATCAAGTTCTTTCAATTTCCAAGTTAATGTGCAGTCATATGCTAGATCAGTATGTTGATACACTTCACCTCTAGTGTTCAACTAAATACTCTGTGAAATCTGTTAACACCTTTACGATTTGGTCAAATCCCACCTCTTATAGGAAGCCGTCTTTAGTTAATTTGTTCACCCCTTTAGTTATCATGTTCTTTTTTGTCTAAGGACTTGCATTTTTAGTTTATATTTTATATTTTTGTATATTTCTGGACATTTATTGTGATTATTTTCCCTTTATTTCTTCCTGGCAATAAACATGTGGTATGTGGCCTTGCTGGGTTGATGCCCACTCCATCTCTGAGCTCATTTGTACCTAGAGCAGACAAATCCAAACATGCTGAAAGTTTCCTCTTTTTTATCTTTTCTGCTTAAGGACTTCATTGGCATCATAGGAACCTGCTTTGCCACTAGCAGTCATAAACAGGGAATGTAAAGAAATATTTGGAAGAAACTTGACCCTCTGTCCTCTAAGGGATGATTCTAAGGTGCAACCTACAGTTTCTCAGAGGGTCTCTAGCAATTTTGAACCTCATTTAATTTGCTTATCAATGCACATGTTTTTGATGTTTCCTCCTGCTTTTCTGTTTTTTTTTTTATTTTCCCCTACTTGGTTTTTGTTTGTTTTGTGGCTCTTGAAATCATCTCCCAAGTAGATTATCTGCCCCTAATTTCTTGTCATAGAGTCAACTTTTTTGGGGATTGGGGGTGCAATTTAAGATACTTGGACAACAGTAGGTGTTCAACAAATCCTTCCTGAGTAAACAAGAAGAATGTTATAAGTAATTTAGAGATCATATAAATACAAAAAATCTTTATGAGAACCAAGGAAGTACCTCAGTGCCACTGTGATATGAGTTACTTTTGTCTCCAGAGTCTTCCCACCTCCTTGTTCTGAATTCTACTCCATTCCTCTAGAACCTCTTCTGCCAAAACCTGATACTGTCATGTTTTCCCAACTTCCTATGCCCTCTTTATGTTGTTTACCCAAACTGCTGTCTGCGAAACCTCCAAGATTCCTGAATTTTTTGTTATGATCCTTTCCTCAAAAATATTTTAACAGTACATCTCATATTCTTCAAGATTTGCTCTGTAGAAATATCCATGTTCAGATCCAAGGCATAGTGTGCTATACCTTTAGAGTAATTTGCCTTTTATTAGGGATCTCTGAGAGGTTCACTGCCACGGCCAAGCCATAGTTACATACAAATGTAAATTCTAATTGGAGAAATTCTAGGCCCTGTGTTACGTTAGTAGAAAAAATATTTTTCAGAAAGGGGTAGAGATAATTTATATTACACCAAATATATAGTGGTCTATATTACCTGCTTACTGAGCTGGATTTTGCTACACACAACATTCTGTCCAGTTTAAAGTGTCTTTACATCCATTTTGTCCATAAAATTATTAAATTTCCCTTATGAGATGGGCAAGGAACTTATTACTTCCTCTACTTTTTATTTATAATATAAATAGCAATGGTTGATCTCTTATTAGTTGTCCTTGACTATAAATTCAGAGTGTTTTTTCCTGAAATACTTCACTTATGAGCCAATTCTATGGGTTAGTGTAGTACACAGGTCTTTGACCTTAATTTCATCACTGCCACACATTAATGCACCTGATATTCCCAATAACATCATTAATCAATATTCTGCTATTGTCAACATCTAAGCAACAGTTTTTCAACATGATGGTATATACCTTCCTATTATATAGCACTGATAGTAAATCACAACTACTGAGGTACAGTCACTCTAGTCATTAGGAAGATAACCAGTTGGGCATTTTTTCAACTCAACCTTGTTTAATTTTATCTATAAAGACATTTCTTTATGGCATCACTCTATTAACCTCTTTTAGAAAATGGTCTAATTTAATGTTGGGCTTACTTCTTTATGTTCTGCAGATTCTACCTTTTACCCTTGTAGTATGCCTAGAGATTTGCCATTGTTTGTTATTTCTTAACAGCTCATCAGCTTTGAGAACTCATTAGAAATGTCATATAGTACCTTGGGATCTAAGTTTTAACATGGGCAGTTTGAGTACATTAGAATGACCAGGGAAGGGAAGGGGGCTAATATCCAAAGAATTTGGACTATGTGACAGACACTGTGCTAAGAACTTTGTCCATGTTGTTGAACTTTTTCAATTTCTGAAGTGTTATTGTTCCCCAGATGAAGAGGGTGTTGATTTGAGTTTCAGAACTAGTTTTAAATTTCCATAACCATTGCTGTATGACTCATCCCCCAGGTCTATTCTTTAATGTTGAACCAGTTAGCCTTTCAACTCTGGAGTTCAATAGTCTCTTTCCAATGTTTCTAAACTGTTTCTTTCTTTATTCATCGAAGGTGAAAAAAACATAAAGAGTTTTGTCTTTTTCTGTTTCCTAATGTTAACATCACTGGCCTCAAGGGGTGAGCCTAGGCCTTTCTTTCATGTTCATGGGGAACAAAACCATAACTGGATGTGTTTGTGTGTGTATATATGCACACACACATATGTATATATCACATCCTTCATTTTTTTCATTAATGTTTTTTCTTTAACCTTGATTTATTCTGACCCGCAGACTTTCAGGCACTACTTACAGATCTAAGTCAAATTTTTTTGTTTGCTTTCCACTTTAGTCCTGTCCTTTCATCAAATCAGTCTCTTTCCCACCCAAGTTCATTGAAAGTCCCTGTATAGTCATGCTATTGTGCACTATTTTTAATTGTATTTATACAGCTTTATTTTGTTGTTTGACATACAATAAACTGTACATATTTAAAGTATACAATCTAAGTTTTGATTTATGTAAACACCTGTAAACCCATTACCACAATCAAGATTATGAACCTATCCATCACCCTCAAGAGTCTCCTCATGCCTCTTTTAATCCTCCCCTCCCAAACATCCCTCTCTCTGCACCCTATCCTCAGATACTTATCTGTTTTCTCTCTACATAGATTAGTTTTTGTTTTGTCGAACTTTATATGAATGTGGTAATACAATATGTACATTTTTTGGCTCTAGGTCACTCATCATCATTATTTTGAGACTTATCCACTTTAATGCTTATATCAATAGTACATTCATTTATACGGCTTATTACCAGCCCATTGTACAAATACCCCACAATTTCTTTATCCCTTCAATGTTGATAGACATTTGCATTATTTCCAGTTTTGGGCTAATACAAATAAATTTTCTATTACTGTTAACGTAAAAATCTTTTCATGGTCATATGCTTCCATTTAAATTGACTAAATACCTAGAAGTAGAATGACTGGATCATAAAGTAGATGGTATGCTTACATTTTTAAGAAATTACCAATCGTTTCCCAATGAATTGCACTGCTATTAATTTATTAGTTACAGCTTTTTCACATCCTCGCCAACACAGTCATCTTTTTAATATCAGCCACTCTAATAGGTGTGTAGTAGTATGTCATAGACATAATTTGAATTTCCCTAATGACTAATGATGTTGACTGTGTTTTCATGTGCTTATTGTCATCCATACATCTTCTTTGGGGAAGTGTAAATAATTTTTCAAATATTTTTGCATATTTGTTTTTAATTGGGTTATTTTCTCATTTTTGAACTTTGAGAGTTCTTTATAGATATTGGATCAAAGTCCGTTATCAGATATATGATTTGCAAGTATTTTACTTAGTCAATTACTTATCTCATTCTTTCAACAGTGCCTTTTAGAGAGTACTTCCATAGTCTGGAATCTTTTTCAAGGAGGTAAGCTGGGACAATTGCAAGGCACATCTCATTTGTTTTCTGTATTTTAAGCATCACTGTCCTTTGTGGCTTGTTATCCAGTGTCTTGAAAATCAGTATTTCATATGTTTTATCTATTCTTTTGCTTGTTTCAGTGGGGAGGGTAAATCTGGTCCCCATTCACTGCTGCTTCTTGGATGGGAAGTAGAAGTACCATGATCCCCCCTGAATATTTCTAGATAATTTTCTTGTATTCCTTAACAGAAAGATTTACAATTACATTGTCAGAATTTCATTTTTGTAAGACATCTAATTCCTTTCAATGTGTCTCTCCTTTTGGCTTTTTTTACTATTGAAACCAGAAATCTAACATCACTCTCATTTCCAAGTGAGATCTTTCCCTTTCCCTTAGCCTTTAGAGGACATCTGTACAGGAGGCTCATGCCTGATGCTCAGGTTCATACAGCAACTTGAGCTTCTTCTTGCTTAACCTTTCTGAAACATTTAACAAAATTGGCCATTCTTAGAATACTATATTTTTCATCCACTGGCCTATGTCTAAGTTTGAGAATATTTGAGTCCCTTCTTGTCAGACTTCTGTTCTTCCTCCACAATTGCTTCCTAAATTAGCTCATTTAGACCCATCTATTTAGATCCTCTAAAATTATTTCACTTCTTCTAACCTCTCCCTTGAGAACAAGATTTAAGTATCCAACATTCACTCAACCTCTCTATTGGATATCTGATAGACATCTCAACTCTAATTCAATATTTCATCTGCATCATTTCTCTTTCATGTCATCCCATGCCCAGTCATTCAGCAAACCTTATGGTCTCTGCCTCTAAAATGGATCAAGGATTTTACCACTTCTCTTTTTCTTCATAAAATCTAATCTGGCACATTATGCCACCACCAACTGTCATTTGGATTACAGGAATTATCTCTTTATTGGTCTTTCTTTTCACATTTTTTCCCATTCTCAGACTTATGCACAGTTTTCCTTCTTTCATTTTTACCTCCTTACAATCCGTTTGTGTCCTGATAACCAAAGTATTCTTTTAAGACTTGGATCAGATCTCATTGCTTCTCTACTTGCAATGCTTCAATGACTTCTTGGTACATTTAGGATAAAATCCAAAGCCTTTACCTTGCTCACCAACCGATACCTTTTCTGGCCTTTCTCCTTTTTTTCTAACTTGCACAGTGAGCTTTAGCATCACAAGCCATTTTTCCTCCTGTGAATAAGCCAGCCTAGTTTTCCTCTCAGTAGCTCGATGCTGGCTGTTTTCTGTTTTTCATCCATGAGTCCACATGGCTTCCTCATTCTCTCCATCCAAGTCTCTGCTCAGATGTAACTTCCTTAAGGAGAGCTCCCTTGATTCACTCAGTTAAAGGAAATTCACTCATTCCGACCTCAAACCTGGTATCTCCCATTTTGCTGTCCTTTTAGATTTCCTTTCTAGCTTTATCTAAATTTATATCATTTATAGTTATTTATGTCCCAAAAAGGGAATGAAGGAAAACCTTTATTTTTCTTCATTTCTGGTATCCCTTGGGCTTAAAAGAGGTGCCTAACCCAATAAATATTGTTAAATAAAATAACGGTGCATAATATTTTCTTGCTGACTTGAAGCTATTTATTAAATTCTAAGGCATATCACTGTCCATCACTATGATTTTCTGGTTTTACTATTTGATGACACGGTTATTTTCATCCAGTGTTTCTATCATTTTTCGTCCCTGCAATGTTTCTATGTTTGGCAGATTTATTCAAAGATTGCCCCAATTCTACCACTCCTTCTGAGCATGACCTTTCCTGTGTGACTTTGTAGCTCCTCCCATTTTGACATGGACTTTATTTTCCTGTGCTTTGAATCTGAGATGACCTTGTATTTGGCTTTAGACAATAGAAGGTAGAGGAAGTGCCACTGCCAGTTCTGAGCAAGGTATTTGAGAGACCTTAGTAACTCAGCTATTTTCATCTTAAACCTCTGCCTCTGCCATGTGAACAAGGCAGGGGGGCGGGGTATGTTGGAGATTTAGAGAAAAGAGGACAGCCCAATTGCTCCAGCTGAACCACCCTTACCAGCAGATGACTAGATATCTGCTAGGCATGCAAGAGAGCACAGCCAGTTAGTAGAATTGCTCACTTGACTCTCAGCTGATTGTAGATGCATTTATGCATGCTAGGCTAGTACAAGAATAATCATTCCATCCCTCCTATAAACTTGTAAGCAATTATTAATGCTTATTGTTTTATAGCACTCTGTTTTTGGGGGATTTGCTTTACATAATAATAGCTAACTGATATACTTTCATTTCTACTTCTTCCTCCTTGTGAAAATTTAGGGCCAAGTAGTGATTCTTTTATATCAGGTTACTGGATGTCTCTATAAATTTATACTTGCTGAATATGCTTGTTTCCCAGGGTTGGTCAAAAATCTTTGTAGTTCCATGACATTTCTGTCACATGGCAATGCACTTAGTGGCATCTTTGTCTTCTACTTTAAATTGGTTTTGTTGCTGATGGAAAGAAATCCTGCTGTAGAGAAAGGTCTAGGAGTAACTCAATGGGTATAATTTGGAAGGGAATGATGATGGAAACATTTTTGACTTTGACGTTCAGAACTGTAAACTCCCTGTAGTCTTGATTGACTTAATTTTTGGGCATTTTACAGTGACTTCTTCTCTAACTGTAGATCTGGTTCCAATCTCAAGAAGAGTAAAATGAGCCCAAATCCTTTTCAAAATTGTCTACAGATCCCAATGATATATTGGCATTTATCAAAAGTGTATCAGAACTTCCTTGATTTAAGAATTGGAAAGAAATGTTATGATGTAAGCTGTACCTACAATTAGAAATTTATTTTAAAAATCGAAGTACAGATATTAAAATTGGTTCTTTACTTACAAGAGTTGCACATTGGTCCAACTATATGCACTGCAGTATTATCTCAATAGTACCTTTGTTCCTATATAAGCTTATAGTTCATGCTTTAAACAGTAGCTAGAAACTCCAAAATGTTAGGAAGTTGTCTCTTGTTCAGGGATTATAGTTTAGAGTTAGGTTTGGAATAAGTTCTATTTTTTAGGTCATTTATAGACTAAAAATACAATGGCCTTTATTTTTTATGACCTTCTTCTTGTCTTCATCAGTTTCCCATCCAAATGTAATATTTTATTTATGTATTCATTCATTCATTCATTTTTATATATTTGTTTATTTACTTATCTGTTCATTCATCTGTCTGTCTATGTTTTTCTATGTTTATTTGTTTACTTTTGTATGGGTCAGGCTCTGTGCTAAATATTTATCAGGATATAGTGATTGCACACAGATGTTATCTGCATCCTTTCATAGCTGATAATCTAATTAGAGATTCTAGATTTCTTATGTGTAGTGATTCCCTTCAAATTACACTGGCCATAGAGGGATTATGCTTATTGTTAGTTATGTTGAAGAGATCAGAACAACATAGGTGAAATAAAGACCAGCTTATTGGAAAGAAAGCTAGAAATAATATTAACATGTACCTCTCTAGTGTTTTAAAATTTTTTAAATGATTTCCCATGCAATTTGCTTCATCAACCTATTAGCACTCTGAGGAAGGAGAATGTGGTGATGGATTTGTATTATGTCATCTTGACTAAGCTGACACTACATCTCCCAGACTTTCCTTCCCTATAGTTCTGGGTCAGCATGGGGCCCAAGAGATGGTTTGTATTAGAGTTGAAAGGTGGGAGTACAACTGCATTCTGTGGCTGTATTCATTTAACAATCAGAAGGTTTCTGCAGAGGCTCACCAGGTTTGAATTGCCACTCCCAAATGTCATTTATCTGCTGCCTCAGCTTACCAGAATGGGGTAAAAGTTAGGCCTGCACTGTCAGCTTTTCTGACTCCTATGTCTGATGCATGTTTAGCTCTATGAGAAAGGGCACCAGCTTCCCCTGTATGTAAACTGCATCATCAAAATGGAAGACTTGGAGGCCGTGGTGAAATGCCAATGTGAGTACTATATTCCTTGCCCTTCCCCATTTTATTACCATCTTTACTTCACAACTGCTTTGCCTATTGACAGCAGGCCCCAGCACCACAGGCACTGATAGCAGCATTACATAGACTGTTTATCCAGCTCCCACAATTGTGTAAGATTGAATTCTTACATCAATTCCTTATTCTATATCACTTATAGCTGTTCTGTTTTTCTGATTGAACTTTAACTGACACAGATGGATACAATTATGGTACAATTGTAGATAAGGAAATGGAGCCTCAGATAAGATTATATAGTTTGTAAGTGACAGACACGAACCCAACCCAGGTCTATATAAACCCATATAGTATAATAAATAAATGAATTAAGAGATTAGGTGGGGGAAGGCCATGGTGGCTCAGCAGGCAGAGTTCTCACCTGCCATGTCAGAGACCCGGATTCAATTCTCAGTGCCTGCCCTTGCAAAAAAAAAGGAAAAAGAGATTAGGGTAGGATAAAATGGTTTGGGGAGTTTCCTGGAAGTGATTGAGTCATGACTTGTACTTTTGAATGAAGAATGAGAAGTCATATAGGTAAAAGAAGAATTGGACCATGACTCTAATTCATGCTTTGGAGCATCCACATATAACATGGTGAATTCTACATTCTTCTCTTGGATTGCTGCTACCATTTGTGTTTCATGCTAAAGCAAAATATATTCTTGAACTCGTATCTACTGACTAGCAGGTTTTGAATTTCTACTGAAAAACAGCAACTCTATTTTTGCAATATTTTCTCAGAAAAAAAAACATCATCTACACTTAACTTATTGTTGAGAGCTATGATTTTCATATACATAGCTTATTTTCATTTTAGATCATCACTTTAGAAATGACATACAGGGTTAGGAAGGTTCATTAGTGCTTGCTAAATGTTTGCTAAAGCTGCTGAAATGCAATATTACCAGAAACGGACTGGCTTTTAGCAATGGGAATTTGCTAGTTTACAAATTTATGGTTCTAAGTCCATGACAATGTTTCAATTAAGCTATCAACAGGATGATACCTTCTCTGAAGAAAAGCTGCTGGCATCAGGCGTTCCTCTGTCAGATTGCAAGGCACATGACTGGGATCTGTTTGTTCTTCACTCCCGGGTTTCATTGCTTTCAGCTCCTCATTCTAGTGGTCTCCTCGCTGAGCTTCTGTGGGTTCTCTCTCAGCCTGTCTGGGGCTTTTCTCTCTCTGTTATTCCAGGGACTTTTTCTCTAAGCTCTCTCAAAGCTTCTCTAGATGTTCTTTCTGAGCTCTCTGGGCTTTTTCTGCCTTTTGTCATCACATAAAGAATTCCAGTAAAAAGGGATTAAGATTCGCCTTGAATGGGCTAGGTCACATCTCAATTGAAATAACCAAAATGTCTCACTGACAAGAGGTCCACACCCACAGAAATGGATTAAAAGATTGTGGCCTTTTCTGGGGTATATAATTGCTACAAATCAGCAAAATTACATAAACAGAATTAAGATAATAACTATACAATTCCTTTACTGCATGTTGGTAGAGTTTCCAAGGGAATTTATCTCATTCTCATTTCAAGTAAGCTAATATGGTGTGAATGCAGCTTCTTGAAGAAAGAAACAGGGATGACAATATAATTCTTTGAGGCAGTGTTTTAACTTTTCAATGTTTTTAGTTTAATACTAAATTATGGGCCTTGAATAATAATGGATTCTACATTTTACAAGATTTGATAAAAACTGTGATTGTTTCAATTTTTTATTGCACCCTAATCTGTTAAAGCAAATATTATAAACCTTAAAAAGCACTGAACAATAGCCAATATCCATCAGAGGAACAAACAATTAACAAACATATGAATCAGAGTTTGGTAGCTTAACTCTAGAATTTGTAATCATTCGTTGACCATGGTACAAAAATACACAGAATACAAACTAAAAATTAAGACCAACCTATCTTTTTGATAGGCAAATATACCTTAATGAAAGCAAATTTTGAAATGAGCAAATGATTGACACAGGAAAGTCAATCAGCTAGGTGCAGGACCTACATTCAGTCACTTGACACAACATTTTTAATTAATTTTAAATTTATTGTGTTTATATCTTTATAAATGCATGCATATGATTTTTTTTCATTCTTAAATGTATTATTTACTGGTGTCAATTACATTCAAAATGTTGTGCTACCATCACCACCATCCCTTTCAAAGCATTTTCATCACTCCATACAGTAACTATACCCATTAAGCAATAACTACCAATTCTCTCCTTCCTTCCCCATACTGGTAACCTCTAATAGACTTTCTGTCTCTATGAGTTTACTTATATAGATATGTAATATAAATGGAGCCATACAATATTTTTCCTTTTATGTCTGGCATATTTCACTCAAGATAATGTTTTCAAGGTTCATCTATGTTGTAGCATGTATCAGAACTTCATTACTTTCTATGGCTGAATAATATTCCATTGGATGTATATACTACCTTTTGTTTATCCATTCATCTGTTGATGGACACATGAGTTCCTATCTTTGGGCTACTGTGAAGATTGCTGCTGTGATTACTGTATACAAGTGTCTGTTCTTGTTTTCAGCTATTTGGGATATATACTTAGAAGCAATATTATTAGGTCATATGGTAATCCTATATTTAAATTTTTGAAGACCTCACAAAATGTTGTCCACAGTGGCTGCACCATTTTACATTTCCACCAACAATGTACAAGGTTTCTATTTTCTCTACATCCTCACAAATACTTATTTTCCATTAAAAAAAATAATAGTTATCCTAGTGGGTATGAGGTGTTATTTCATTGTGGTTTTGATTTGCATTTCCCTAGTGACTGAGGATTATAGCATCTTTTCATGTGCTTACTGGTTATTTGCTCCTTTTAAAATAGGGTTGTTTGCCCTTTTTGTTGGTCAGTTGTAGGAGTTCTTTAAGGAAACACTTTTTAAATCCATGTTATATGTCAGAAATATGTGAAGTCCAGAGAATACAATGATAAATTATACATGGTTCCTGACCCCCCCCATATAGGAGATAGCTACCTAAATACATGCGTGCGTAATGTGCACAGATGGAGGATAATATTCTCTGTCTATGGATAGAGGGGTGCACAGATAAAGCAGATCGCTCAGGGAGAGGCCGGTCTCCTTGGATGGCACAGAGAAGGTGAACAGAAGGAAAGTTTGATCTGGGCCTTGCCGGGTAGCCATGGGAATACAGGATTCCCATGTATTATAAAATGGGAAATATAAGAAGAAAACAACAGAAACAGAACTGCAAGACATTCAGTGTACTTGGAATAGAGAAGTGCATAAAAAACAAAAGCAGAATGTAAATTAGTACAAATGGGTAAGAGGTAAAACACCATTTATTTTTAAAAATAATTTTTGTACAGTGCAAAAGTATTACCGAAGTAAAAAGAGAGGAGAGGCTGTATTAGCCACTTACTTGAGTTTCTTGAACCTCAGTTTTGGTTTTTTTTCCCCACTGAATAAAGCAGATCATATAGCTGAAAATGGTTGCACTGCATTCCCATGAAATTCATTCATTTTTTAATTTAATTTAATTTTTTTTCCTTTCTACACATATAATCAGTAATTCACAATATCATCACATAGTTGCATATTCATCATCATGATCATTTCTTAGAACATTTACATCAATTCAGAAAGAAAGAAATAAAAAGACAACAGAAAAAGAAATAAAACGAAAACAGAAAAAAAATTATACATACCATACCCCTTACCCCTCCCTTTCATTGATCACTAGCATTTCAAACTAAATTTATTTTAACATTTATTTTTTTTTTGAACAACAACAAAAAAATGCTTTTCTAAAAAATCATCATCATTATTTTTAAAGTCAAATTGTCTGATCCAGTCTGTCTACTGGTCTTGAATCTCAAATACTAAATTCTGGAAGAAGTAATAGATTTCCAATGTTTGAGCAATAACTTCATTTTCACAGATGATTCCAATCCTCAGTTTCCTCAGGATCTAATGTTACGTGTGCTGTGGTGGAATATGAATTCTAACAGTGGCAGGTGGTTCTAAACTGCAAACCTGGCAACATACTCCTGGTGAAAAATAGCTCATAAACCTATTTCTTTCACCTCCTACTGCCTACTTTCAGTGTGAAGCGCCACAAATGAGTGCTAACTGAAATCCAAGCTACACGAGCCAGATCAGAGAGAAGTTGGCATATCCATTAAAAGACAGAGAAAGGAAGTCTATATGCCAAAGGACCCTATAACACTGATGGTATGCATTGTAGGGATGTGTTCAATAATAGTAATGCTCTTTGTTATGTTGTTAGATAGTGGAGAGAGAGAGTAAGAAATTTTTAAGTTCCTTTTCAGTGACAGTAGAGTCAATGCACAGTAACTTATTTTGGTTTCATTTTTCATCAGTGAGGGTTTAGGCAATAGATACAGCTCATATCTCTCCACAAGCAAGTGCTTGTTCCCATCTCCTTCCCCAACACACACTCATCAGTGAGCCACAATCTGTCTGAGTTATGTAAATTTGATGGTATAAATGATAATAGGATGGCATTCAAACCTTTGCCAATAAAACCTTGGGTTAGAAACAGGAATTTCTTTAAAGAAATCAAATATGCCTTTCAGATAGTCCCCCCAGTCCTCTATCTTTGCTCCACTACATGCCTAGGAGAGAGAGCTCTTTTCTTATTTGAGCTCCCTCTTTCTGTTTGACCTTGTAGAGTTGCAGAAGTTAAATGGAGCACAGGTTGGGAACATCCATTGTTCTCATCCCAGCTGCTCTGAACTCATAGAGCACATTGTCAGTGAAATGGAAAAGAAATTAGCAGCTCATTTTGTGCAAAGTGAACTTTCTCTCTCTGTCTCGCTCATGCTTGATGGGCACGCTCTCTTTGATAAATCAGTCCGTACGCCTTATTGCCATGCAAGAACTGGAAGTAAGAAATGTCAACAGCACTCCTCTGTTTCCATTAAAACTAATCAAATTTTTCATCTGCCAAGGTAATAGCTAACTTTTATTCAGAGATGCCACCTCTTTTAGGGGGATCAGGTTGAGAGGGTAATTAGGAAGATAATGGGGGACAGATCACTTAAATGCCCCCAAATGACTGGGCTTTGAAATAGTTATATGTTATATACATTAGCAGCAACAGATTTAAAGGGCTGCTTCTGCACGTTATTGTGTGAAGGCTTTACCCCACTGCACACCTCTGATCTCCTTGCACATAGAGTTCAATTAGCAGTTTAGGATGGGTTCAAATAGGTTTAAAGAATTAGTCATTTTTGAAGCCTTTATGGGAAAAACTTAACTTGATTGTGCTTTCAGCCAGGAAAAAAAAAAAGAAGGAAAGAAAGAAAGTTAGCAAGAGCTAGCTGAATGTGCAGATGTGGCATCATTGGAGCATCTAGAGATGGGGGCAGACTCAGTATCTGCTGAGTAGCCAGCAGTTCCAGGACAGTAAAGGCTGTTTTAAGGTCATAGGAATCACTGTTGAAATGCAGCACATTGGCAATAGCAAATATTCAGGGGAAATTGGTGCTCAACAGAGACTGAAGGTCAGCATTTCTTGGAAAAAAAATTTTGAAAGTTAATATGTTCCTTTATAAATTTGCATTTCATGAATAATGCCTTAGAAAAGGTGACCTCCTCTGGCAATCCTATATAGGACCACCATTCTTAATCACTTTCTTCTGGGTCTCAAACTACACAGCCTCTCACTGATAAGAAAGGATGAGTTTTCTAGAACTACTTCGAAAGCTGCTCTGGGCTTAACGGAAAGAGAGTTAGTAGTTGGGAGAGAAATGAATGGTCAACTGGTTTAAATGGCTCCTGAACCCGAGGGAATGAGGTTATATTTCACCTCTACTTTACTGAGTTTCAGTTGGAGTAGACCTGGAAAGGAGCTTTGTCATCAGCAGCAACATCATCATCTGTATTTGTTACAAACTGCATTTGGGTGCATGTAATAGGGACTTGAATAGAAAGTCTAGAGGTAGGTCTTACACTATGCCACTATGGATCCATGCTCCTTGTACCTTTAAGCCTCACATTCCTTAGCACTCATATGTTTTCCATTCTCAAAATCACAAGATAAGTGATGGTATTCCAGTCATCAAATTCATATTCCAGACAAAAGCAGAAAAATGGGAGACAATGAAGCTTTGTGTACCCTTTATAAGGAACTTAAGTTGGAATTCAACACACAACATCTACTTACATTTTGATTATCCAGAATTTTGTCTCATGGCCCCACTTAGCTATAAGGTAGCCTAGACAGCGTAGTCTTTACCAGGACACATGGCCATCGCCATAAAATAAGTTTGGGGAGACTGGATCAAGCCACAGTCTCTAAACCATATCATTGCTCATTAGAAAGAATAATAAACCCTAAAGAAAATAATGAATGTGTTCCTTGCTAGGAACTTACAACCTTATAGAGTGGTAATGGAGATACCATATAAACAAATAAATATAGAAAAATAGATGTCCTGTAAATGAAGACAAGCTATCAGCAACAAGGCTATTTTTAAATAATAAGGTTCTAGCGCCTAGAATAGTTCTGAGGATAGACTAAATGATGAATATTTGTTGAATAAATATATGCATTTATTTATTTATTACTTTTTTATAAAACGCTTACTAAAAGGCAGTAGCAATGCTAGGGTTTTATGGGATAAAGGTTCAAAGCACATAAAAACAAAGAGTGACATTTCACAATGATCAGAGTATCAATTCATCAGGAAGATGTAATAATAATAACGTGTGTACATATCTAAAAACAGGGCTTCAATATATATACAAATGCAAAACAGACAAAATTTAAAATAGAAGTAGACAATTCAACAGTAATAGTTGGAGACTCCAATGTATCATAATCATTGTTTGACGGACAAAAATAGTATCAGCAATAAAATAGAAGATCTGACAATACTGACAACCAGTTTGACCTATCAGACATCTACAGAAAACTCCATCCAACAATAGGAGAATGCACATTCTTTTCAAGTGCACATAGAATATTCTCCAAGATAGACCATGTCCTGGATCATGTAACAAGTCTTAATACATATAGGAACTGAAATCATGCAAAACTTGCGTTCTTAATCCATGAAATCATATTAGAAACCAAGAATAGAAAGAAACTCGGGAAACTTCCAAATATTTGGAGAAATTAATAATACACTTCTAAATAGCCCATAGGTAAAAGAATATATTTTGGAGTGAGTATACATGAAAAAAATTATATTAAAATTTGTGGGATGCCGAAAAAGCAGAGCTTAGAAAAAAATTAGAGCTTTAAAGACTTATAATAGAGAAAAGAAAGCTCTCAAATCAATTACATAAACTTTCATGCTCAGAAACTAAAAAAAGAAAAGTAAAATGAACCAAAAGCAAACAGAAGGCAGGAAATAGTAAAAACCAAGGAAGAAATCAATTGCGTAGAAAACAGAAAATCAACAGACAAAATTTATGAAACCAAAAGTTTGTCCTTTAAAAAGATAAAGTTGGCAAAAAATTTGTTAGATGGAAGAAATGAAAAAATGGAAAGAAGGTACAAATGACCAAAATCAGGATTCAAAAAATGGGGCATCACTAAAGTCCGTATAAAATCTGTTTTGGAAAATATCATGAAAAATTTTGTGCAAACAATTAGACAACTTAGATGGAACAAACCATTTCCTAGAGAGGCAGAATATAAAAGAGATTTAAGAATAGCTAAAAAATCTGAATAAGACTATAACAAAGCAATTCAAATGGAAATCTAAAATCCTCCCACAAGGAAAATCTCACATCCAGATGCCTGCTAAATTATATAGAATATTTAAAGAAATAATATCAATCCCTCACAATCCCTTCCAGAAATTAGAGAAAAGAGGAAAAACTACTCAACACATTCTAAAAGACCATGTGTTACCATGTTGTTGTTGTTACCATGATACAAAAGCCATATAAACACTTTAAAAGAAAACAATAGACATATATTCCTAATGAACAGAGATGCAGAAGGCTTCAATAAAATAGTAGCAAACTGAATCTAGAAACAAAATAGATTATATAGCATGGCTAATGGTAATTTATATTAGGAATGCAAAGTTGGCTTGATACCTAAAATCATTTAATGAAGTGCACCCTAGTAATAAATAAAGAATAAAAAGCACTTTATCACATTCTAATGAAGCTGCTATGAACATTTGTAAACAGGTTTTAGGTAGACATAAGCTTTCACTTCTCTGGGATAAATGCCCAGGAGAGCAATGGCTGGGTCATTAGTTGAGCATGTGCTAAGTGTGAATGTGGCCATCTATTTTCCAATGTGGATGTGCTAATGTTGAGTCCCACAAACTATATATTAGGAATCCAGTTTCCCATATCTTCCCCTGTGTTTGGTGTTACCACTGTATCTGTGTGTGTATGTGTGTGTGTTTGTGTGTAATTTTAGTTATTTTAATAGGTATATAGTGATTTTTTCCTGGTTTTAATTTGCATTTCCCCAATGTGTAATGATGTTGAACATCTTTACATGAGTTTATTTGACATCTGTTTATCATCCTGGATGAAATGACTGCACCTGCATTTTTTTCCATTTTCTAATTAGATTGTTTTTGCTTCTAGTGTTGAGCTTTGATAGTTTTTTGTATTGTCTAGGTATGAGTCTTTTGTCAGACATGTGGTTTGCAATTATTTCTTCCAATCTGTAGCAAGTCTTTTTCATCTTCTTAACCAGAGCTTTTGAAGAGAAAATATTTTAAATTTTGATGAAATTCAATTTATCATTTTTTTAATCTTGTGGATTATACATTTCAGGCAATGTCTAATATTCTTAGCCGTAGGTCCCAAAAGGTTGATACAATATTTTCTGCTAAAATTTTATAGTTTTACATTTTACATTTAAATCTAGTATTCATTTTGAGTTATGTTTGGTATAAAGTGTGAGATTTCGGCTGAGGTACTACTACTTTTTTTTCTTTTGGAGATCCAATTGTTCCAGCTCCATCTAATGAAAAGAATATCCTTCCTTTACTGAGAATTGTTTTTCATTCTTTGTCAAAAATCAGTTGGCAGTGTGTACGTGGGTCTATTTTTGGGTTTTCTATTCTGTTCCATTAATCAGTGAATCTTTTTCTCTACCAATACCACATTGCCTTAATTATTCTAGCTATAAGTCATAGAAATATGGTAGTATAATTCCATCTATTATATTAATTTTATTTTATTTTCTTGAAACTGTTTAGCTATTCTAGTTCCTTTACCATTCCATATAAGTTATAGAATAAACTTGTCTATAAATCAATTTGTGAGGAATTGGCATCTTGAGTATATTGGGTTTTCAAATTACAGTACATCTCTCCATTTATTTGACTTCTTTCATCAGGTTCTTGTTGTTTTCCGCAAAAAAGTCTTGTATCCATTTTGTTAGATTTATACCAAATGGTTTACATTATTTTGAGTGGCTAAAAATATAATATCGTTTTTATTTTGGTGTCCATGCATTCATTGCCTGTTTATGCAGGTATAATCATTTTCTATGTAAATGGTTTATTTTTGTTGTTCGTTTGTTTTGTTTTTTTGCATGGGCAGGCACCAGGAATCGAACCTGGGTCTCCAGCATGGCAGGCGGGAACTCTACCTGCTGAGCCACCATGGCCCACCCTCTATCCTAAGACCTTGATCCTATATTATGCATTTATCACTTATTAGTTCTAGAGTTTTATTTGTTGTTGTTTTTATTCCTTATATTCCTTTGATTTTCTACATAGACTACTATGTCATCTGCAAATAAGGACAGTTTTGCTTTTTTCCTTTTCAGACTATATGTTTTTATTTCCTTTCTTGCTTTAGTGCACTGCCTAGTCTATGTGTGTTTTTCTTTTAGAATATTAATAAAATAGAATATATTGCTTAAGTTTTGAAAATTGAACCAGCCTTGCACTCCTGGAATAAAGTCAACATGGTCACAATCTATCATTGCGTTAGATTTTAAAATATTTTGTTGAGGATGTTTGTATCTATGCCCACTAGGGATATTGACCTATAGTTTTCTTATTTGAATTTCTTTGACTATAGTAACAGAGTAATTTTTCCTTCATGATGTGAGTTGGACAGTCTTCCCTCATTTTCTCTTTTTTGGAGGGGATTATACAGAATTAATGCTTTTTTAAACTTTTGATGGAATTCTATTAGTGCTAAGTCTTTTTAAGCGTTTGGTAGATTCTCCAGTGAAACAATCTGGGCTCAGAGATTTCCTTTTTTAGAGTTTTTAAACTGTGATTTCAACTTCTTTAATCGTTATATAATTGGCGCCCTGTTGTCAATGGTGACAGCTGATCCCTGTACCAGGTTCGTTAGTCTCAATATGAAAAGAATTTAGAGATGAGAGACCAGTAGGAATAAGTGCTAAAGCTTATTAAAGAGAAAGAGGGAGAGTACACGTTAAAGAGGTTAATGCAGATATACCCAATGAAGGGACATGCACTGAGTGGGACTGGATTAGCTTGCTTTATAGGAAGGTTTTTGCTAGTGGCAGATTTCCGTAGTAACTTTTGAACACTACCGGCTCACAAGGTTTCTATTAACCAGGGGCTTAACAGTGCTAGCATTGTTTGAGGAAGATGTAACTATTGATGCTTGTGGCCAACCCTTCATGTACCTAAAATCTGTATCCAAAATTTATTATTGGCCAGATGTTTAACAATCTTTACAACTCCAGGCTTTCTGTTATTAACTAAGATTTGCTTCAGGCCCATGATTTTACAAGCTTTTGTGGTTCTGGGAGGTTTCAATGGTTTGCGGAGATTTAGCGGCTTTAAGGGAAATTTTTGTCCCATAAAGTTTGCCACTTAAGTTTGCAATTTGCATTAATCCCTTTGGCGCTAGATAGGAAACAAAGAGTTGCAGCTGTTTATTAACTATTTTTGAGCTGGATAGGAAACAAGTGGCCTGCAGTCGTGCTATACTATCCTGCTTCATTTACAGGGTTTTCAGATTATCTGTTTTTTATTAAATGCATTTTGGTAGTCTGTGTTTTCTGTGGAATCAGTCTATATCATGTAAGTTTTCAAATACATGTATGTAGTCTTATTTACAGTAGTCCCTTTATCTTTTTAATGTGTAGTCTATAGTGATGACCTCCACTTCATTCCTGATACTGGTAATTTGTTTTCGCTCTGTTTTTTCTTTGTCAGTCATGCTAGAAGTTGCTCTTTTCAAAGAGTCAGATTTTTGTATTATTTATTTTGTTTATTGATTTTACTTCCAATATCACTGATTTGTGCTTTTTATTATTTTTCCTTTTGCTTGCTTTGGGTTTACATTTCTCTTATTTTTCTAATTTCTTAATATGGGGGCTTAGATTATTGGTTTGACACCACTCTTCTCATCCAAACTGAGCACTGTATTAAAATTTTTCAGATCAGCAGTACTCTTGCTGCATTCCACAACATTTGATATGTTGTAGTTTCATTTTCATTTGTATTTTTTTTTAATTCCAACTGAGACTTCTTCTTTGGACTATGGATCAGTTAGAAGTGTGTTATTTAATTTCCAAGTACTTGGAAATTTTCTTCTTACATTTTTGTTATTGATTTCTAGTTTGATCCCATTGTGTGCTAAAAGAACACACTCTATATGATTTCAATTATCTTAAATATGCTTAGTTTTGTTTTCTGGATATGAAAAGGGATGTTCAGTTCCTAAAATGATAAATTATAGTTTTTCTGCAACTAATATTACCTATAGTCATCACTTTAAGTAAAGAAACAGATTAATACTGTAAAGAATAATTTAAGGATGTAAGAGAAGTAAAGGAATAATTTGTCTTGAAATCAAATCATTACTAAAAGTTAGTGAACTTGTTGATTGTGTTTTTTTAAATTTTTGCTGTTGATTTCATAAATATTCTGGCAATTTTTTCTGCACCTCCAGTATGAGTACAAAAAGAAGGATTAATTGCTAGTAGTCTTTAGTTTTTACTGGACAACAGTTTTTACTGGACAACAGTTAGTCCCTTCCCTTAGAGCATCTCAGCTTTCCTGTTGGGGCAATATCTATTCTCCATCATGAGTGATTAATTACATTTATCACTCCCTATATGCAATTCAGTGAAGAAGCTGTTTAGTTTCTTAAGTTTTAGCCAACTTGCCTGAGAATTTGAGTCTTGAGCAAGTATACAGAAAGATTAAGGAATGGCTAGAGGCAATTCGTATCTGAAGGTTCTTTGGTGGATACTTAGTTAGTTCCAGCTATGGAACCATAGCCTTAGTTATTTTTCCATGTGTCATGATTCTTGCCTATTGTTTCCTTAGAACTTTCCAATTCTTGTCCATTTCAAACACTGAATGATCAGCCTCCCATTTATTCTGTGAACTTGGGCTCTCTTATCAAGAACCTCCCATCAAAAACCTATATTTTTAATCCAGAAAAAAACAGGTTTCTATTCAATGCAACCAGATCTATAACTAATTGGGATGATAAAGGAGTATTCTCATTTAGATTCTGTAGATGCTGAAGTGATACACTATTTCCTGTTTAAAAGTTCAGGTTCAGTCCCATACTATCTGTGAGATTTTAGCCTCCGATTTTCAGGTTCTCACTTTTCAATTAGGAACAATAACAGTACCTATCTCAATAAACTATTTTGAGGGTTAAATGAAACAGTACTTGTCAAAAGCATGGAACAGTGCCTAAAACCTTATTAAACACACAGTAAATATCAGAAACCCATTTCTAGTGGTTATTTGTGAAAAGCTTCACAAAAGATACCAGATTTCAAGAGCAATTTGAATAAAGGAACGGGATCAAAAGCAGACAAATCATTAGCTTGGGAGAAGCTTCACTGAGTTGGTGAAGATGAGAAAAGTCATCAAGAAATGAAAAGCCTTGGAAACACATGTAAGAAGCAGAACTAAATTTACTGAGTACCATTTACTGATGGTTCTCAGCAAGCCACTTTAGGTCATCAGAAGGTAATATAGTTCAGTGAAAGGTTAACTTTGGCTGTGGTGCTGAGGAAATACTGGGGAAGATCTTGCAAATTCCTACCAATTTGCCCTTACATAGCCTTCAAAAGCAAGCTTATATCTGACTTCATTCCAGAACATTTCTCAACATCTCTAGCCTATTCTTGACCTTGTGTTGCACAGTTAAGCTGGCAATTAATTATTGCTTGCAAGAAATCTGGATGATTTTGGTTCTATTTTTCCCTCTCTCCAAATTAAGTCGCCCCTGAATTATCTGTCCAATTCATTCTCTTTTCTCTAATCCCATTACTACTCCTGTAATTTAGGCCCTCATAATTCTCACCTCACTTTTGCAATAGCTTCTTAACATGTCTGCCCATTCTAGACTTGGCACCTCTTCCCTGATAACTTATCCTCATTTCACTTCCCCTTCCAATCTATCCTATACTCTATTTTCTAAATAATGTGTCTCAGAATTCTCAGTTGCCACCATCTGTCTGAGGTCTTTTCAGATTGCTATCTTCTATTAAACACAGCAAACTTTTGGTTTCTCTGTCTCTACTTCAGCATTTAAGAAGGTTTAACACAGACTGAACAATATTCCAGTTTTCCTACCTTTTTTGTCATGTTTTGTGCTCCTTCAAGCAAAGAACATATTGTATTTCTATTTTCATCCCTCATATCTTAACACTATATATTTCACATAGTAAGTGTTGCCAAAATTAGCCCTAAATTGACATGCATTGCTTTCTAATTTGTACATATGCTTATCTTACCTTTCTACCTTTTTTTCTTGAGATGAGAGATCAGACTATGTTGCCTCATTCCTTCCACAGCATCTAAGAAAATACTACACATAGAGAATCATTGAATTGTTCAATCAAATTGAGTTAAGTTGGTAATCTTAGGAAAGTGCAAGAGACAGTCAAGTTTTTTCTCTTTGATTTTTTTTTTTTTTGCTTATTTATTGTAAAGGTTTGAACAACTTACCTAAATACATAGTACTTTATTTTCCTCATTTCTTAAATGTCAGTAATGATACTTACTTTCTTCCCTGGGGACACATGGAAATAATGAATAGATGTTTTAAGGACTTGGAGATGCTGGGGAAGAGCATTATTAATCATCATCAGTAGCAGCAGGAGAAAGGATTTATTAGGTACTTATCTTGAAGAGCAAGATAAGTAAGCAACTTACTTGCCCTCTTGGAGCCAACAATCAAAAATGGACAACAAATCCAGAGGTAACAAACTCAGAGAAAACTATATGCAAAGGCACCCAAAGACAAATGCCAAAACCAGATTATGAACTTCCTGAACCCAGGTATTAATGCAAAATGGATTTAACATAATTAATATACCAACCACATATTGAGAAAATAATTTTCTCACTGCATATATTAGGTGGGCTTTGTGCCAACTCATATTGACACCTTAGCAACAGGGGCCAAATGAAAGCAGAAATCCAGAATCCAGGCAGGGAAGGATACTTCATATTCACCAAGAATCCTGATTGACTAGGTTGCTGTACATGAATAAGGATGGAGTGTGTGTTTGTATGCACGTGTGTGTATGTTTGTGTTTGTGTATGCACAGAAGAGTGTTTGTGGGAGTAACAAAGAAAGCAAGGATGTAGAATAAGAAGTAGTAAGAAGCAGGCTGTCATTAACATAAATGGGGCCCGTTAATGATTTATTAAGTTCAACCATGCTTGTGTAAAGAAAGAAGAATGCTCAAATGGCTGGTAAGTCTTGGCAGGAGAAATTCTCAGGCAATAGTAATTGTATAAATGATTCTGGGTTGAATAAGACTATGCGTTGGAATATTAGAGTCTAAATTCCTAAGAGCTAAGGATGACTGTCAATCCAGTTCAGAGCTCTGAACAGGTCTATGTACCTACAGGTGAATAAACGACAATCAAGAACCTGAGTGTTTGCAAAATATTATCACACTATCAATTGGCTGCATAGGAGAAAAATGACAATGATAAATTACTCTGAGAAGGTTGATAGAATATTCAGCTTCTGACCAATCATGCTGGCCATGTGACTACACATAGCCACTGCACTGATCCTATTAATCCTGTGCTTAAGATAGCCCATGATGGTGTTAGTTCCAGAAAAATTGAGTAGGACTACTTAGCTCCTGGCTGCAGTGGGCACCTCATGTCCAAAGTGACTGTTTTTGAGTCTGTATTCCAGGGGGCTGGCAGGACCCCGGGCACTTCACAACTGAATCACTTTGACCCAAAGTCATTTGTTCAATCATGGTTGACAAAAGGTAACAGAGACTTTCTACTGTTTGGAAAACAAATGGATCTCTTGGCTGTTTTTGTAAAGATCAACGGGGACTTAAAATAGCCTGAGGTTAATATTATAAATCTTTCTAAAAGAGATTTTCAGAACATATTCTTTATCCCAGCATTGGATCAATCTCAGAAAATGACATATTTTCAGACTTCAGTGAGGCAAAAAAACTTATTCTTGAAAAAGTTCAAAATATTAGGAAATCTTTTTTCTTTCCTGGCTTTTTATTTGTTTTGTTTATCCTTTTTCTCTTGAACATCAACCAAAAAAGGAACTTGGATAGAAATAGGTGGGGAATACAGACTGACCTTTAGAAAGGCTTTGCGCCTATTCACCTACTCTTTACTGTTTTCAGAGAGTTTCTTGAAGGTCTACAGTGGGTATGATCCTGTGGTACACTGGCATGAGGTCTAGGCTTTTAATACAATATGGAACAGGAAATCCAAAACCAAAACCAAAACTACAAGAAAGGAATCTGATCCCTAAGCCATGAAGATCTGGAATTTTCATTAGTAAATATTTCTGGCACTGTCCTATACATGCCAATTATATGAGTTAATAAGAAAATTAACTTAGATCTTTGAATGAAAGGATATTCTGAGGAGATAGTGAGGGGATCTCAATTAGAATTGAAGCAGCAGGAATAGGAAGAAAGTCTTCAGGGAAAAAATAAACACTGTAGACAAATAGTACAGACCACATTGTACTACTTCCTGATACGTAGGTCTTGCCAGTTTTATTTTGTAATACCCTCAAAGCTTGCCCCTTTCTTCACTCCTGTGTTTCCTGTTCAAAGCGTATTGATGTCTCCTTTTTTATTGGGAGGTTTTGGGGATCAGAATGAGCTAGCTGATTTACAGTTTTAGGAGCATCAGTTTCTGGTATGGTTAAAATATGTGAACATGTTCAATCCCACCTCCTCTGAATATTGGGAAGCTCTGTTTCTAGCCCTGACTCTACATATTGGGAGGAGGTGTACAGGAAGCTCTCTTTGCTCCTACCCCATCTCAACTGTAATTTGGGCTGAAAGCAAGGCTCGATCTCATTCCCTTTGTGGTTATTGGATGCCATAATAGCTAGAAAAACTGGTTGTTTTAGAGTGATTTACATTTAGCCAGATTGTCTGGCTGGAGACCCATGTCATGAAATGAGTTTGGAGGGTATTTCCACCAGCTACTACAGCCTGGCCACAAGGACATTTTTAGGAAAGACAATCCTCTTATTCTCCTTGTTTTGACATAGAGAGCTTGGCCAAGGAAACTTGGCAGCTTTATGAAATGGATTGCCACAAATAAAACCCTTTTAAGAGACAGCGATGGAAATGAAGATGTATATAAGGAGTCTAAAAAAATAGTTGTTTTGAATAAAGAAAATGTTGGGAAAATTTAAAAATTGGAATCAAACCTGATGGTATTTTGGTTTTCTAATACAAAATGAGTCCACCATATATCTATGTATATACATTCACAAAAGAGTGTCTGACCAGTGCAAACATTTTTACCCAGTCAGAGATAAAGTTTTAGTGAAAGAAAGTAAATTTACCTATAGTATGAGAATATGCATAGGAAACTCTTGGATCTCAATGGAAAACTAATTCTGGAGAAATTTATTTTAATGGCTTTATAAATGGCTTCAGTCTTATATTTATAGAGTCATTAAAAATGTGAAGGGGTCACTTAGATCTGTAATACTTTATTGACTTTTATGGGGGAAATTATGTGAGAGTAGTAGTATCCAATCTGAATAATAAAGAAAGGCTCTCCTTTTACAAATATCTATGGGGGGTTGTGCTTTCTCTCCCTGCTCTTAATCTACATTTACTATCTACATTATATAGTGTCTACTATAGGATTAACTGAATGAGATTTTCATCAAAATACTATTATCTCTAATGGGGCTTGAGGAGAGGAAGTTGCTTTGACCTTCCTTTAATACTTTAGGCTCAAAGCTATTTTTAGGTAAGTTCAGTCCTGGTTTCCAGTTTTGGCTCTCTTCTTTCATAGCTTTGTAAACTTGAGCCTTTGAATCTCCATTTCTTTAGCTGTGAAATGAGGGAATTGAATATAGTAGTCTTTAAAACAATTCCTAATATTAGACGAGGAACAAAAAAAAGAAAGTAAGAAGGAGAAAAACAGTATTTAGGAATATTTGGACACCCTTGCTTCATAGTCTAGCAGGGAGAGAGGCTGTTTGCCATCCACAGTTCATGTACTACAGAAAATGCAGTAGCAGGGACGTGAATGCAGCTCAGAGCTATGATGCAGACTGCACGTTCAATGTTATGTAATTTTTCTTTGGTGCCAGGTGGGTGCACTGTTTGCCTGGAATTCATACATCAGAAGTACAACAAAGCATACCTAGACAAAGAGCTTGGTGGGGATATCTTTGTTCAGGGAACAATTAAAATGTATTTGTACTGAGTGATAAAAACCTTCCCTGAATGTAAGGAACTGCGGCAAAGCACAACGTGTGGTTTCACTTTTCAGGTAACAATGCAAATTCTATCCTCCTTCATTTTGCCAGTTATCATGGAGTTAAAAGCTGTGAAACAAACACACAAACAAAAAACAAATTGGGAAAAGTATTAGAAGAAGGGTCTAAGTCTTCATCAAGTGCCCACATGGTAAATATATTGCAGTTTTAACTCTACAAGTTGGGATTTATGGAAGTTTGTGGGATAAAATGAACGGATATGGCATTGAGAATTTGAGAAAACGTTGTTGGTCTCAGAAGTCTCTTGGGCAATCAAGAAAATATTTCTTAGTAAATTTCAAAAGAGCTCTCAGAAAACCAAGCTCTCTGGAACAAAATGGTTCTTTTGACCACATGCCTCGTATCCTTTGGCTACTTTACTCTAGAGACACAGGGATTTACAGCCCCAACCACTAAGGCTAGTGAAAATAGAAGAAGGGACTGTACATCCTACAGATGAGTCATCCTGAAGCTGCTGCTAAAAGTAAGCTAGGTTTTCTTTACCATAGGCCTCAAGTACCATGTAAAATTTTGTCTTATGCCATTCTGAAGTTTCCTAGGTCTTTCTTACTGCAGCTTCAGAAGCAAAAGGGTTTGGTAAGAACTTGCTTGGATGCACCAGGCAGACCCTTCCAACATTATTTCCATTTGTCAGAAGACTAGGTACGCTTTTTGGCCTGAACTTTGTTCAATGCTTGAAATAAGTCTCAGCCACTGCAGTGTTTTGTCTTCTTCAGAGCAAGTTTTGCAGCATCATCTGTGATAGGAACAACTGCAAATTCATCCAAGCCAAATCATCTCTCATCCAGATGGAAAAAATCTATTTTTTTTTTCAAAGAAGAGCAGCTAGTAGTATGTGTTATTTGTATTTAAAGAAGGGTCATCATGCATTTATTTTGTCTCTCTACCTAAAGGTATAATAGGGAAATTTACAAGAAGCAAATAGATACGGATTAGACTATATGTAAGGTCAATTACCATGTAAATGTCTTTGATAATCTGAGAATAATCCTAAACTAAGATTTGAAAAATGGGAGTGTTTTCTCTGGATATCTCCTATTGTTTTAATAGTAAATTGAGTAGGTCATATGATCTGGATCATGGCTTATATTTCTATGTGATGAAGTTTATCTTCATACAGAGAAAAAGTTTGCTCACAAATTGTCTTCAAAACACCCCTTTGGAAAAGGAGAGTTCATGTATGTTAGCCACTTAATCACATTTTGTTACAGAAAATAGTAGGAAGTAGGCACACAATATCTATTCATCTGAATAAATGAATGATTACACAATGCCTGTTCTGGGGAATCTGAGGTCACTGGTGCCTTCTTTTTATGCTGAAAGCAATGTATTTTATTTTCCAGCTTTAGTAGACCATACATTCTTGAACTTAACTTTTATTGGAGAGGCTGTTTAATTTTTCATACAGTGAATGTATAATAACATACATAAATTATAAAGATGTATATTATAGGGCTAAGAATAGTTAAAGAAACTAACATGGGGTCCATGCCCCCATTCTGAGCCAAGCATTCCTTAGACCATATCCGAGAAACAAGATGAGAGTTTCAAATGAAATGTGCTCTGTTGGTGGGGAAAACTGAAATGTATGAAAAACAAGCAAGTCTAACATCATAGAGAATAGCATAAGCATATCCATAGGTAACAAAGAGGAAGGTAAGTGGATCAATAATAGTCAGATGTTGACATTGAAACCTAAGACATAATTGGCACCTATCAGAAACTTAATATTTGTTGAAAGAATGGATACATATTCATATAATAGACTGATAGACAAACAATCTAGCGTAATGCATAAAACCACACTCTACTATCAAACAAACCTAAAAATTGAGTCTGAGGGACTTCCTACTTTTGCAATCTAAGGCAAGTAACATTAATCTTTTCAAACCTCTCTTTCGTTATCCTGCAGTAGGGATAATAGTCATATTTATTTTCTGAGGACAAAATAAGAAAACATATATAGACAAAAATAGTGTTTAGCACATAAGAGCTGCTCAACTAACATCAGTTTTTGTTTTTATTAATTTTATTATCACTACAAATATTTCTAACAACCACCATTTGCCACAGAAACAAACTGTAATTTCTAGCCCTAACATTTAGGGCTACATTTATAAAAAAGATGGTATCTTAGAAGAATCCAGATGTGATAACCAGTTTGGACAAATTATCAAAATGCCCTCTGGCATTTTACCTCACTGGCCCATTAGCTGGTTCTCTCCCAAGTATACATTGATCACCTCCTTGGAGCATATGGCCCCCATCCATGCGCTCAGCGCTCTTCTGTAAAACCATCCCGATAGAGTTGGGCAGAAAAAAATCTAAATTCGTTGAACCTGAGAGTTTCTTAACCTGGAGTCCTCAAACATCTCAAGAGATTTCATGGGTGGATGTTAGGGGTAAATGAAGTTGGATGAGGAAAACGATTGCATTTTACTCATTACAGCCTTTAATTAAATCTATCTCTTTCTTCAGTTATGAATTTGGGACACAAACCACAGTGTTGTTTGTACTTAAAGCTGCCAACAATAGACAATGCAGATATTTTCACATCATGCTGCTGTTGTCACAAGTACCTTGAAACAGCATTCAAATTTATAGTAGTTACAGGACCTACTGCTAAATTGAGTTATATGTGCTACAATCATGTCATGCTATATCATTCCTTTAACTTTTATAATATATTGTAACTGTATTTTAATGTAATTGCTTTTGTGTAATCCTATGTATTTTATTTTATCATTTAAAATCATTCTAAGAATGAATCATAATCTTCACGAGCTTGCCAATGGGGTTCATGGCATAAAAAATGTTAATCTCAGGAATAAAGAGATGAGCTGGAGGAGGAAAAACATGATGATTGTTTAATGATTTAATTGTATCAGAAAAATAAGCGAGTAGGTCAGGTGGCTCCAAGAAGATGACTTTCTGAATGCTAAAATCTGGTCATCTGTAGCATTAAGACAGCCTGGGAGGCAATGGAATAGACGGAATAATTGTTAATGTGTTCTGGCACTGGGATCTTGGTTGTGTATTCTGTAAAATAATATTTTAAGTTGGCTTCTAAAATTTCATTATCGATGTAAATAGTCACAAAGAGTGTGAATTCTGGAGTATTGTAAACAAAAAAAAATTAAAAAAACAACTATGCATCACTCTTGAAACAAAGCAAATGAAATATAAATACAAAGGTAATTTTAAACCCCTGAGCTTATTTAACATAAAGACAAATAAGGTCTTTTTTCTTAAAGTTGGAAATATAACATTCATCCTTCATCTTTTTAAAATCATATTTCTGTTCCTCTTCCCTAGAACTAACATAGATAGAATTATTGATTGATGTTTTGGTTACCTCACCATATTTCTTTGAAACAAAAGTTTCCCCCCAAAATTGTCATTGAATGATTATTAAGCAAATTAATCAATGCATATATACATATATAATGAACTTTTGGGGAATAATTATTATGTGTTTAAAAAATAATTCAAAAGTTGAAATGTATCATTTAATGAGCTGGTTGGAGACATGAGACAGATTGTTGGAAAAGATATCATGACCTCCTCCCACTCTGCAGCCCCTTCGTAGGATAACTGTGCATCTCTTTCCATCAAGAGGTGGAGTCTATTTTCCTTCTGTTGAACATGGACTGGCTTCTGTGTCTTGCTTTGACCATCAGATGTAGCTGAAGTGCTGCTGCGCAACTTTTAGGGCTAAATCTTAAAAGGTTTCTATTGCTCTCATAGAACATTCTTTTTGTTAAGTAAGGGAGTCAGGATTATGAGAGGACACTATGGAGAAAAAAAGGACTTGAGACCATGTAAAATGTAAGCCAACAACCATCACAGTATCTCAGTTGAGCCCAGCCCCAAAGCTACTGGTTGCATGTAGCCACATGAGTGAGCCCAAGCAAGACCATCAGAAAGGCTGCTCAAATAATCCAGAGAATCAAGAGAAATGATACATTATTTTTGTGTTAAAACATTAAGTTTTGGACTAATTTACTGCACTGCTATAACAACTGAAAAGGAAGGCAATTATAGTATCTTATAAAGTTATCTAATTGCCCCTTCATTTGATGCTCTGGTGCTTTTAACCTTAGGGTAGTTAATCAGAGTTAGATTATGACTGTGAAAATAAACTGGAAAAGGAGAAGCCACACCACTAGTACTTTCTCAGGCAGGTCAGTGATAAGGTATTTCTGAATTAGAATTAATAGAAAAGCAGCCTGGTCTGAAATGTATGTTAATTTCAGGAAATGCCCTGAACTATTCCAGAGCAGAATCAGAAACACAAACTCCACTTGGGCAAAGTATAATCAGAAAGTAGAGAGGTAGAAACATCACAGTATTTGGTTTAGCAAAGATTGACTCTGTCTTGGCTAGCTCATGTCTGCAACATTGTGTACCGGGGCTCTTCTTCTCCAGGCAATGTGATAGGCATGGGGGCAGGAGGCTCCAATTGCAGGAATAGCGATGGTAAAAGGTGACATTTCTTAATCATCTTCTTGAGCATGATACATGCATTATTTCCAATCTTCAAAGTAATTATATTCTGTGACATTATTATCACCATTTCATATGTGAGAAGAATCAGTAAATTTAAAAGAACTTAACCAAGTCAGCATGGTTAGTGGCTGAGATAGACTTCAACTGCTGCTTGATTTGATGCCAAGGCCACGCTTGGGTCCCTGTGAGTGAGAGATTGGGTCCATTCACTCCTACCTCCTTTTCCAGTCGATATCCTACCTTTATGTGAAGGTGGATAATGTAGTATAATAGACAGAAATTATCATGAGCTCATGGTGCTGTATGAGGTCACTTAAGGACATATAATTGTAGGTTTACTGGGTTGGAGAAGTTTTAGGGAGGATTCAGGACCTGAAATGTATCGTTTAAAATGAGAAGGTATGAGGAGGTTTCAGATTAAGTAGGTAAAGAAAGGCATAAAGCAGAAATCAGCTTTGTTTTAGAGAGTCCATTGAGAATACTGGCCTGACTAGAGAAGAAAGAATGCATAAGGGAGAGAATTAAGTTGCATATGACAGGATAAGGACAGATTAAAGAAGGTCTTTAAAGTCAGGCACATATAAAGTAAATGGACGGGGGATTTTGCAATTGAAATCGGGAAATGTCATTTGTTCAAAAGATCCTAAGTAAAATATTGTTTCTGCCAAATACCTTAAGGAATGTTGCCTTCTAAAATTTTTGTTTTCATATTGATTCCAAGGATAATGCATAGTCTGTGACATCATCAATCCCTAACATTGTGTGTGTGTGTGTGTGTGTGTGTGTGTGTGTGTGTGTACATATATTTTCTGTTCTTGAAGCAGTGGGCTTGCTCCTGTATCTGTAAGCAACTCAACAAGTGAGATCAGCCAAGGGAATTTAAGGTAAAATAAAAACAGAATATCTGCAGTCCAAAGGAAATCATGGATTGAAGAGAAAGCACTGAAGATTGTAGGAGGTCTCAGACAAACGCCAGGATGTGGAGAAGAAAGAACTGCAACAAAGGGCAAGAAAGAGCCAACAGGTATCAGTGCTGAGAGAAGCTAAGGTGCACTCAGAAAAAGGCCAAAATGATTACTGTTCCAAAGGAAAGCTATGTATATACATATCTTTTTTCTTTAAGGTCTGAATTTTCTGGGATTATACAGGGAGAAACTTTGCTGTACTCTGACTTTTTGGATGAAGTTTTAAATCTTAAACGAAGGAGGATATTTTCTTTTGTTGGTCTGTTTTTAAGGCTATAAAAATTCCTATTTTAAAGCACTCATTACCCTGTCTCTGCAAAGGGCAAAAGAATTCCCTTTGGGAATGAACAACAAAGGATCACAGAAATGAGAGTAATCTCAAAAGTTTACTAGAGGGGGTACAAGAGTTGTTCAGTGGTATAATTCTCGCCTACCATGCAGGGGACCTGGGTCAATTCCTGGCCCATGCACTTCCCAAAAGCAAACAAAAAGAAAGAAAAAACAAACAAACGAAAATTCAACAAATGGTGCTGTAATAACAGGATACTTACACAGAAAAAGAATGAAATGTGACCCCTGCTATACAACATACAAAAAAAAAAAGTTTACTAGGTCTTCTGCCTAAGCAACATTTAAATCTCATTTGATTTTCTTGTACCTGTTTCATCCTTTCTGTGAGATGTATTGGCATCTATTAACTGAACAACTAGTCTGTACCAGGCACCTTGCATATTGTTTCATTCTCACTATTGCACTGGAAAGAAGTTATGTCATTCCAATGTAACTTTAGAGAATTAATAAAGTTAAATAAATAGCCATATTCAGTAGCTGTACTGATATTTTATCCAATTAGAAAGCTTTCCGCCTTACCAAACTGACTCCACAGAAGGTGGCCCAGCTGTCTTCATGGTCTCTTAAAACCTCTAGAGCTCTCAAGTCCTGCCATTCCTGTCCTCCTCCACTCTAATCTGCTCTCTGGCAGGGATGAGAGTTCCACAATGTATACATTTCAGTGAATGTCAGCCATCAGGTAGCCTCTATGAATGTTACCTGTGTTTTAATATTGTAGAATGAAAGATTTGGCTCTCTGATGGTTTGAATTTTAAGCTTTAAACTACAAAGTAAAATAATATTCTAAATCTTTCTATATTTCTATGGTTTGTATTTTACATTTAGATATTTAAATTACTTTATTTAAGGTTGGTATAAATTGTGAGATATGAATCCAACTTCATTCTCTAAACTATTTTGGGCAAACCAAACCAACTTCCAGAAGAAAAAAATCTATCATTTGTGCATTGAAAATATGGGAACTGAGTAGAGACTTAAAAATGCATTAATCTGTAAGCATGGTGTTTTAGTTTGTTAAAGCTACTGGAATGCAGTATGCCAGAAATGGAATGGATTTTATAAAAGGAATTTATTAAGTTGCAAGTTTACAGTTCTAAGGATATAAAAATGTCCAAACTAAGGCACCCAGGGAAAGATACATTGACTCAAGAAAAGCTGATGGGTCTAGAACACTTCTGTCAGCTGGGAAGGCACATGGATGGCATTTGCTGGGGTCTTTGGTTTCTCATATAAAACAGCTTCTCCAAGAGACTGTTTTTTTTTCTGCATTTCCAAATGTCTGGGTCTTGTGTTAGCTTTGAAGCTTTTTCCAAAATGGTTCCCTCTTAAAGGACTTCAGTAAGCAACCCCACCTTGAATGGGTGGAGACACATCTCCGCTGAAACCACTAAATCAAAAAAGTCCTACCCAATAATATTGAATGAGGATTAAAGAACATGACTTTTCTGTGACACACAACAGTTTCAAACCAGCACACACAGAATGTCATTCTACCCTTCCATTTATTTAGGTCTTCTGTGATTTATTTCAGCAATGTTTTGCTGCTTTCCATGTACAAGTCCTTTACATAGTTGGTTAAATTTATTTCTAGATGTATGGTTCTTTTAATTAATGTGAATGGAATTTTTCCTTTGATTTCCTCTTCAGAGTATTCATCATTGATGTAAAGAAACCCTACTGAGTTAAAAAAAAAATGTTTCAGTGTGAAATATAACATATATATAGAAAAGTGATGAAATCCAAAGTACAGTTCAACAAATAGTCACAAAACAAACTTCAAAGTATGGTATGGGTCACAGTACCATAATTTCAGGCATCTCCCTCCAGTTGTTCCAAAAGACCAGAGACCAACAAAAATATCAATATAATGATTCAGTAGTTATACTCAACCATTAAATCTTATCTTTACTGCTACCACTCCTCCCTCTCATTTGATCCTTCTCCCAATCTTCAGGGATACCTGGTCAATGACCATTTTAATTTCTTCAGGATGAAAAGGGGTGTTGAAGTTATGGGGTAGGGGGATGCAGGAAGTGGATGTTCTTGGAGAGACTGGTGCTTCTGGATTTCAGGATTTATCTGGCATAGGAACAATCTGGTGATTTAAATTTTCTGAAAAACTAAACTTAGTGAGTGAAACTTATATAGAGCCTCAGATAGGGCCCAGGCTATTCTGTAGGAAACCCTACTGATTTTTACATGTTGATCTCGTACCCTGCCACTTTGCTAAATTTGTTATTAGCCCTAGTAGCTTTGTTGTGGATTTTTTAGATATGGGATCTTGTCATCTGCAAATAGCAAAAGATTAAAATTAAATATTATTATTATGTCAATTCTTCCCAAAGTGTTTTACAGATTCAACAAAATCCCCAATCCTGATAGCATTCTTTGCATAAATGGAATAGTCAATCATCAAATTTACATGGAAGAGCAAGGGGCCCCAAATAGCCAAAACAATTTTTAAAAAAGTAGAAAAGGCAGCTGGAGACTCACACTTCCCAATTTTAAAACTTATTACAAAGCTACAGTAGTCAAAACAGTGTGGTACTGGCACAAGGACAGACATAAAGACCAATGGAATAGAATTGAGAGTTTAGAAATAAACCCTCACACTTATGTCCAATGATTTTTTTACAAGGGTTCCAAGTCCACTGAATGGGGAAAGTATAATCACTTCATCAAATGCTGCTGGATATCATAAGCAAAAGATGGAGGAGGCCTCCACCTCACACTATATACAAAAATCAATTCAAAGTGGATTAAAGACTTAAAAGTAAGAACCAAAGCTATAAGTGCACCCCCCGCCCCCCAAAATAGGGACGCCTTTCAGAACCTTGTATTAAGTAAAGGTTTCTTGGACTTCATTAAAAGCACAAGCTCAAAAATAAAAATAGACCAATGAGACTTCATGAAATAAACATTGGTGCATCAAAGGACTTTAATATCAAGGTAAAAAGACAACATAAAAAATGGGAGAGAATATTTGGAGACTATATATCTGATAGTATAATATCCAGATTATAAAAGAAAACTAACAACTCAACAACAAAAAGCAAACAAACAAATTATAAAATGGGCAAATGTCTTGACTAGACAGTTCTCCAAAGAAAATATACAAATGGCTGCTAAGCACATAAGATGCTAAACATCATTAGTCATTAGGGAACTACAAATCAAAAATGAAATACCAATTCCCATTGATTGAAATGGCTACTATTAAAAAAAAAGGAAAAGAACAAGTTTCAAAGAGGATGTGGAGAAATAGGAGCGTTCCTACATTGTTGGTGGAGATGTGAAATGGTGCGGCCACTGTGGGAAACGCTTTGCTGGTTCCTCAGAGAGTTAAGTAGAGAATACCATATGACCTGGCAATTTCGCTTCTAGGCACATACCCCAAAGAATCGAAAGCAGGGACTCAAACAGGTATTTGCACACTGATGTTCATGGTGGAATTATTTACAATTGCCAAAAGGTACATGTATTTCAAACATCTACCAACCGATTAATAGATAAATAAAATGTTGTATATACATGAAATGTAATACTATTAAACCATAAAGCGGAATGTAATTCTGGCATGATGAATGCTGAAAACATTATGCTGAGTGAAGGAAGCCAGACACAAAAGGAAAAAATATTGAATGATTTCACTGATATAAAATTATTAGAATAAGGAAATACACAAAGTCATAAGGTAGAATTTAGGTTACCAGAGGTCTGATAGGAGTAGAAAATGAGGAGCTAATGTTTAATTAGTTGAGATTTTCAGTTGGGGCTGATGGAGTTGATGGTAGTACAACACTGTGAATGTGACTAACACCGCTGAATTTTGCATTTGAATATAGTTAAAATGGGATATTTTAGGTTGTAGTTTTGTTTCTGGAATAGACATTTTTGTTGCCAGAATAAAAATTTTTAACAACCATAGCACTATACAACCCAATGTATACTATGCATGATAGCTAATAATATAATTATAATAACATAGTTTCATCAATTATAACAAAATAACCATACTAATGCAAAGTATTAATAATAGGGAAATTTTGCGCGCGTGTTTGGGGAGACAGTACATAGGAACTGTGTACTTTCTATATAATTTTTCTGTAAACCTCCAACTTCTCTAATAAAAAATATGAAAAAAAATTTTAAATGCATAAGCTGAAGCATATGATTAAAATGAAGCTATAGAATAAGAAAAGTGTAAAATAAGAAGTGAGAATAAGAATTTATAATATTTATCTATTGTAAGAAATATATAAGTAATGAAAAATATAGGTAATGATAAATATAAAAAATATAAAAGAATAAGAACTATATTGAATAAGAAAACTGCCCTCTTAAGTGATATGCAGTAATGCCCATTAGGATTGGATAGTTATTTTGGCATCTGATTTTAAATACAGCCTTTTCTATGGCACTTTGATTAATGCAAGAATACTGCTTTAAAATCCATGGTATAACAATTATATTTATATGTAAAATTCCAGAGCAAAGTTAGAGGTAAGTATAAAATATCTCTAATATCACCTCTCTCAACCACTCTGAGAAATGCATGTTCCCATTTGATTAATCTCAGGTAGAAAAGGTTAAAGAGTTATTCCCTGTCTTAGTTTGCTAGCTGCCAGAATGCAATATACCAGAGATGGGATGGCTTTTAAAAAAAGGGGAATTTAATAAGTTGCTAGTTTACAGTTCTAAGGCCAAGAAAATGTCCCAATTAAAACAAGTCTATAGAAATGTATCCATCCAGGGAAAGATACCTTGGTTCAAGAAGGCTGATGAAGTTCAGCCTTACTTCTCAAGTAAGAAGGCACGTGGCGAACACAGTTAGGGCTTCTATCTCAGCTGGAAGGGCACATGGTGACCACAGCACCATCTGCTAGCTTTCTCTCCTGGCTTCCTGTTTCATGAAGCTCCCAGGAAGGCGTTTTCCTTCTTCATCTCCAAAGGTTGCTGGCTCATGGACTCTTTGTTTGGTGGTGCTGTAGCATTCTCTGCTCTCTCCAAATCTCCCTTGTTCTCCAAAATGTTTCCTCTTTTATAGGACTCCAATAAACCAATCAAGACCCACCCAAATGGGTGGAGACATGTCATCACCTAATCCAGTTTAACAACCACTCTTGACTAAATCACATCTCCAGGGAGGTGATCTGATTACAGTTTCAAACACACAGTATTGAATAGGGATTATTCTGCCTTTATGAAATGGGATTTTGATTAAAACATGGCTTTTCTAGGGGGCATACTTTCTTTCAAACCAGCACACTCCCCAAGGGGAATAAAATCCTTTTTGTCACATGAAACAATAAAAAGAACCATATAATGAACAAAAAAATCAGCCTAAAATCATTTATTCAGGGAGATAAAATATGCAATTTTTATTTACACTCATGGCTTAACATTTTTGCTTTAATTTGGTTTTTGAAGAGTACATGTGTTTAACGATAGGAGTTTTAATTTCTTTGGTTTAATTTCTTCTTGAGAGTCCTCTCTGCATAATAAAATGCTTCTTCACTCTCTCTTCCCTTCTTTTTCTTTTCTTGACAAATAAATGAGGATTATCTCACCACTGGAATCCCAAAAAAGGATGACTGAAAAGGTTGGTTTTAAGGTCTGGGCATACCTTCCTGTGACCCGTCAATAACCCTAGAGGAATTTTTGGATTTTGTTGTATTTTTAATATGGTCCTACAAAGCCACAGTCAACCTTCCCAGGTAGGGTGGCAGTTCTCAATTACATGGGCACCAAAAGAAACACTAATCTGCATCATGGCTTTAGAGACCAAAGAAAGGAAAATATTCTAAATCACTCAGGCCATTTCTAATGAGTGGGGTGAAAAGAGGTTGCATTTCCACTTTGGTCACCATTTCTTCAGGAATTCTTAATTTCATTTAATTGCCCTATTTTTTATTGTTGGTAGTTTGTTTTTCCTCATCAGCTCTGGATAGAAAGGCAGTTAATAGTAAAGCATTAAAATGCTTCTGAATAATTTATCATCTGTGATTTGTGGTTCTTTCATCCTATGCTCTCTATGTGGTACTGCCGTTGTCTTCAATGAGAACCCATTTTTATAATGGCAGTTTTCTCTCACTATTAGCTATTTAGGGAATATTACAATTTGTGATAGAACATAGCATGTAGGTGAGGTCTTTTTATATAGAGAGACGAGATTAAATGAAAGAAAAATACTACATATGTGTATTTCTATATCTATACATTACACAGAGAGAGACAGATATGTGATATGTATTTCATAGGGAATTTTGTTCACAACATTGTGGGGTTTTTTGTTTTTGTTTTTTTCTTTTTGGTGCATGGCAGGTGAGAATTCTACCACTGAACAACCTGTGCACCCAATCCATAAAATATTTTACCAGAAAAAAATTCATTTTCCCATTTTAGGCTCTAACTATTAATTAAGCAAACAGCACCAATGTTTTAATACTATTATTCATAGAAATAAGAGTCACAACAAGGATGATTACAAAATTAGAGCTGTTTGTAATTAGCTTAGAGTGCTGCCCAGTGGTTACAATTAAGAAATGTTTTAGAGTCAAACAGGTCTGAGTTCAGAACTTGCCTCTTTTGCTTATTTGCTGCATAAACTTGGGCATGCTCTTTTATCTCCATGACACTCATTTTTTCATCTGTATTAAGATAAAATAGCTCATAGAAGCAAAAAGTAAATCGTGTGAGATAATGCATATAAAACATTGAACACATTGCCTGGTACCTCACAAATCATGATTATTTTAGTAGTAATAAATAATATCAAAACATACATATTAAGATGAATAAAATTTATATTTAATGTAGACTGCAAAGCAGATAAACGACCATGAGGGCACACATTCCTTTCTGAAACTCATCCCAGGTTGATTGTTGATATACTTACTTCCAGCCTCCTTTGCTTGAGTTTTTAATAGGAGAACTAGAGTAGCCCAGGATTGGAAGTTAAATTTCATGATGGAATTTTCAAAGATCAAAGCTAAAATGCTGATTGCGCTCATTCCACTTAATAATGTGATTTAATCAAATAAGTTCTGGCAATGAAGCACTTCATTTTATATTGTTTATTTTTTCCCTGATTGCTTCATATATAGCCCCTCTGCTTGCCTGTTTCCTTATATCTTGCGCTGTGGAGTGTGGCTGATCACTCAGTTGATGCATATTGACTGACGTGCTGAAGCCGTCCTTTCTTTCCTCTTCCAGGAGAACGCCTCACTCTCCTGCACCCAGGGGAGAGGATTGCATGTTCAGTGTTACACAGAATGTGGGAGGACAATTGTATACTCTGGTGCAAGCATCTGCCTCCTCTGGTTAGACACAAGTGATCCCTTAAACACGTTTCCCAGGGCTGTCACATGCTAATGAAAAAAAGGTGCTGTGGCTCTTGGGCCTTCTGGTCTAAAGTTCAAAACTAAACATTTTTCTCCTTGACAAAAATAATAACAAAAACAACTATAGATGGTGGGCAGAGTTCTCACCTGCCATGCTGGAGACCTGGGTTTGATTCCCGGTACCTGACCATGTAAAAAAACAACTATAGAGAAGTTCAGATCTAATCACCCAACTTATAGTGTATGCATAGACTTTAAACAAAAAAAATCTTCTAAGCCTCTTCCTCTTTGTAACCCAAATTCAATTTTTTTTAGAATTCTAGACTCTAAGTTAGCCTTTAATAAATATGTTAAGTTGAATGGACTGAACAGAATTCCCGTTTTCCTAAAACTGGAATGAAAGGTGCTCTTATCTTTAAATTTCATCTAGTTCTTTGTTCTATTATAAAAATTTTTCCCAGTTTAATTTATCATTTGAAAGGAAAATAATTTCCAGCAAGAGTTATCCATAATGTAGGTAATCAGCAGTGAGAGAAAGAGAGAAACATAAATACACTTGACAAACCCGTGGCTTTTATTAAAATATTTTTTTCCAGATATCTTCTTGGAGTGTTTGCAACCACACCGAGCCAAAATAAACAAATCAACTTAGGCTACTGTGACTAATAGAAATTGAATTTCAATTAAAAAATAAACAACAAAACTTAAAGGGTTTAGCACAAAGGAGAAAATTTTGTATTTTTTTTTTTTTTTTCCTGTCTTGGAGACCATTTCAATTTAAACGAAGCACAGTCATAACCTCCACTGGAGGTGTCAGCATTTAGTAGCAGGCTTGATGCTCAAAAGCAGGCAAAGCACCATACAGGCTATTCCAGTAAGGGATGGGTATGTCCCTTTGTAGAGGTAATTAAGTGTTTTTCTTCTGAAGTCCAGACTGTAGGTTGCAGTGGACTTGAATGGCTAAGTACTCAGAGACATTGAGTGGATAACAAAAAACTGCCTGTCATGCCACAAGAGTAGCAATGGGGAGTGTGTGTGTGTGTGTGTGTGTGTGTGTGTGTGTGTGTGTGTGTGTTTGTGTGTGTGTCTTTTGGAGCCAAAAAAGGTTTGGGATGACTAAGGAAAACATCTTAGCCCATTGAACAAAATTAATACATATTTTTATCACCTTCAATTTCTGACAGACCGCAAGAAATGACTGGATGAAAAGTCAGTGCATCTCTAAAGAACAGAGAAAAGCAATACTAGGCCCTGGTGAATTATTAGATATGGTTGAGTAGAACCGATTTTATACAACCCTTAATATATACCCCTGTGTGTCAGGATTTCTAGCAGATTCTATAAACGTAATACGTGAAGTGAGCCAAGAAGATTTGTCCAAAATAAGATAAGATAAGGTACAGGGTGGAGAATAATTAGATCCATTTGAAACTGAATTTAGATCAAACATTTATTGTCTGGCCCAAAATAAGGAAGTAAACCTAGATAACACTGTTTTGCTGATGAATTCTATAGGTGACATCAGAAGCTGCCCATAGTCACACTGTTTTTACCAAGTCAGCCCCAGCCAGGTCAATATGCTGCTCTTACCTTCACCTGCAGTCTATAAGTTTATAATTTAGTTCCTGAGTAAGGTAAAAATGATTTATCAAGCTTTTTTTTTTATAGTGACAAACTCCAATCGGGTTCCTGACCACCCCTCATCCTGTGCCTTGGCTTCACTGTCTGGGACTTTAGTATTTCTTATGTATAAGAATAGACTCTGACCCAATTATTTTTACTTTGAATTGTGAAACCTATGTGTTCCTAACTGCTGCCTGCCTGCCTGCGGCTGACTGTCCCTAAATCAAATTCTAGAAACTACTTAGGTATGGCTCATTCTCGTGGTTGACCATTCATTTTATTTTCTTCTTTGTCTACCATCCTTCGACTGGTAATTGAGCCACAGATGTGCCACTTTTATACAGTGTAATATATAAATAATTTTAGCTGATTTGATATCCTATAATAGCTATTCCAGTCAAGCTGCTAATTTCTATCTAAATCAAAGCACATCATTAACATTCTGCTTTCAATCTTTTGTTTACTCTTTTCATTCAAAATAACTCTTTTCATTCCCTTCATTTATCTGACATCATTATCTTCTCCTTTCTTCCCTCCTCCCCCATTTCTTCCTTCTTTCGCATTCTTTTTATCATAACTTGGATAGAAGATTTGGAGGTGTATTATTTTGTGTCCCCTCCTCCCCGCTCCTTCCTTGAGTGCAGATGTACCATCTGGAAATGTGGCTGAAGCCAACCCATTAATGATAGAAAAGATCTGAGTCCCTAATGGTATTACTAGCAGGCTTTCACCTACCATTGCTTCTTATATTATGAGAGAATATTAAAAAGCGATTTATTTTAGCCAATATTAGTTTTTAAAATTAATTTCAGTCAAATGTATTTCTGATATAATAATCAATAAATATGGTTAATGGGGGAGTAAAGGAGTGAATACATGCTTGCTTTAGCTCCCATTGATTTTTCTCCTATAAACTCCTGTACATCTTGTTTGTCAGCATTCTATATAGATTTAATATTATTGGGTCTTCTATGCATATGTGTTAGTTCATCAAAATGAATTATAGACCTTTCAGAGCCAGAAAGTACAGCTCACTATTCTTTCTATCTCCACTACCTTGTCATCAGTATATAGTAGGAGTTTGATGATTCTCATGATAATGATGACGATGATTCTGATAAAGCTAATGGTAATAAAACACCTGCAGTGAAAAGAATTTAATTTTACTGTCAATTGCTCACTTACTTCAAGCCATATCTGGCTATATTCCACTATTTTCAAAAAAAGCCATTATGACAAACATCGGAGTTTGTGTGAATTATAACAGGAGCAGTTGACCTTAAATTTGCAACTGTTTCAGTCTCCCTTTGAAGAAGTCTTCAGACAGGGTCTCATACCCAGGGTTGTCCTAAGCCTCAAGCCCCCAGGTATGACCCTGCCAGTTTACAGACCATCCAGCGAGTCTCGGGGAGAACAACAGTTAGCTTTAGCTAAATTTATTACAGAACAGCCTGTTCCTCACAATTAAAGGATTTTTACTCTCAGTTTTTCTAGGAAAAATATGGTCCTTTTTCCCCCATTTTATTTAAGGTCATTCTGCCCAGGGTAGAATAAAAATGAATAATGGTGGAACCAGAAATATAGGAAAATGTGAGGAATTTCTCACTGAAATGCACCAGAGCAGCCAGAATCTTTTTATAGTCTTAGCCATTGAAAATTATAGCATACTTGACCTGTTACTCTATCAGACCACCATATATTTTGTGTATACACTTCCTTCACCCCAAATAACTCCTAGCCAGGTTAGGCTAAAGACTTACCACGGTTTTCAGTGAGCATCCTTATGGCTGGGACTTTTCGTGAAAACTACTTTATGAATATCAATTCAATAAAAATAAAATCTACTAAAATTGCTGCTTAAAGTCATTTAGAGAGAAAGGCCATAGGTTATTGAAGCCTCTTTCAACCTTTGCTATTAGTTGTTTGTATAATGTGGTGTACATTAGGCCTTATTTACCCTAGGCCAGACATATCATCATAGTTTTTGCTCTAGCTTAGATAATTTTACCCCAAGTGACTATTAAACTCTAGAAATAAAGTTATTTAAGGATAAAAGATTGTTGGGTTGATGAGAAAAAGATGAGATTTTGAAAGTTAGTCAATTTGGAGCAAGGCTTTAACTCCCTAATCAACCCAAGCTTACATCTTTAGCATGAAGTAGCATTTTCCCTTTGTATTTACTGCTTTACTAAACTTATATAATTCAAATACAAGGGATATCTTTTCTTCAATTTCCAGAAGAGCTCAGCTGCCTTTGTTTCTATCTCATCCCACTTCTATTTCTTGTGACTCTTAAGGTTCTGAAAATATGCCATTTCTGAGACACTTTACCTAAAGTTGTCTTTTTTACTTTTAAGACACTGAAAGACAACTAATGAATCAACAATATTACAAAGCAAAGCATATGTGCATTGATGGTAATAATGTCTTACTTTGCTCTAGCCTTCAACAAGGAAAAAATAACAAAAATAGAAAAAAAAAGCGGTAAATCAAAATAATAGCAGCACAACCAAATACCTTAGCTTTTTAATCCTCAAAACAATTCTAGGAGATAGGTAGAAAAGTTAAGCTATATTCAGACTTCTGATGAGGAAAGCTAAGGTTCATAAAAGGACTTGTTCAAAGTTGAACAATCACTGGTGGAGATGGACATCACCTTAGATTTTCTGATACTGGAGCTGATTCAACACCAAGCTGCCGCTGTACCGCCAGGAAGTACTTGCAAATACCAACTGCATTTGAAGTACTTATCTGAGGTTTGTAAAATTCCTTCACAAGTAGCAGCTTCTGATAGACTATAACACTTCCAAAAACCCAGTAAGTACTTATATTAAATTAGTTTGACTGTATAAAATAGTGTTTCATAGATTTTAAGTAATCCCCATGCTTCTCATACCAAATCATTGATACTTGCTACTGCCCCTTGTTCTGCTTTTTCTGAATTTTTCCTAGGCAGAAAAAAAAATTCACACCAACAAGGAATTGTCCATGTTGGCCACTTCTACACCGAAAAACTAACTAAATGAAAATATGAATCTCAGTACATATTGCACAAACGGTTCTCTGCCACATGTGATATGTGGGTATGTATGTAATTATTATTTATGTAGGTGATGGTTTTGATCATTGTACTGTTTTAAATCTGTTGTGTACCTCAGAAAAGAATTTAATCCATTCTTGTAGGTGCAGACCCATTGTGGGTGGGACCTTTTGATTAGGTTGCTTCTATAGAGATGTAACTCACCCAATTCAAAGTGGGTCTTAATCATTTCCTGGGCCCTGTATGAGAGAGAGCCAGGGACACGAAGAGAGAGAAAAGGAATGCCCAGAGATATTTTGGAGAGATATCAGATACAGAGAGCAGAGAGATGAAATCAACTGAAGGATGCAGAGAGAGAGAAATGCTCTGGAGATTCTAAGAAGCCCCATAGGACACAGAGAACTCAGAGAGGTTTCTGTAGAGAAGCAAGCAAGGACTCACAGATCTTCAGAGAGAAAGCCACTGGAAATAGAGGCTGAGAACAATGGAGCTCCTAAGCAAGGGACCAGCATATGTTGTCATGTGCTTTTCCATGTGTTTTAGTTTGTTAAAGCTGCCCAGAAATGGATTGGCTTTTAAAAGGGGATTTATTTAGCTACAAAATTTACAGTTCTTTGGAGAATAGGCAGCTAGCTTCCATCTGGGTCCCTCTGTCACATGGAAAGGCACTCTGCAACATCTGCTGACCTCTCTCTTGGCTTCTGATTTCAAATGGCTTTCTGTAGGTTGTTTCCTCTCTGCATCACCAAACTCCTGGATCTATGTCAGCTGTCAGTGCTGAGCTGAGCTGAGCTCAGCTGCTTCTCTATCTTCTGACTTCTTGTAAGCCTCCAGCTGATTAAAATAAACGTGACTCATTGTAGAAGGCAGTCCCCTTAGCTGACCTCAGATGTTATCAGCCATACATAAAATCCATGGGCTGATGATTTCAGTCAACAGTAACAGAACAACAGGGCACCATCACCTGGTCAAGTTAACACCTGAACCTAACTTTTATACCGTGTAATAGTGGAATCCTGAATGCCATTGGTCTTTCTTCAGTGAGGGTATCCTTTTGTTGATGCCTTAGTTTGGATGTTCTCATGGCCTTAGAACTGTAAATTTGTAACCTAGTAAGTCCCCTTAAAAAAGTCAACTCATTTCTGGTATATTGCATTCTGGCAGCATTAGCAAGCTGAAAGAATAATCAATAATAATGATTATGTTATTTTCAACATTTTTAATAGATTAATGAATGATGAGGACAGAAGTCAATTTTTTATGAAGGAGAAAAGAGTATATTAAACTTTTCAGTGTAATTTTCATTAATGTAAACAGAGTTCAGTTGATGGATAATTATTTAAATTAGTTATTAAATATAGTTTTTTTCTTTTTAAAGTCAGTTTATAACAGTGTGTTGAACAGAATACGTAAACAGTTGGATGGAAACACTGAAAAAAAGAGATTGATTTTTGATTTGTTTCTTTATCTGGGTGTTTCCTCAATATCTGAAATAGCAGGCACTAAAGTTATTTATGTTGAGTGTGTGGGTAGAATTATACAATTTTAAACTAGAAGAAGTCATAGAAATATCTTCAACCTTCCAACCAGTGCAAATATCCAAGCTAGTTTTGCCTGATTATCTCATTTAGAGGAGCTCCCTACTGAACTGTACAGACAGGAATCTCTTCAATTGTTGGAAAGTCATTCATTTTGTGTCAAAACCATAATCCTTGTAAACTCCTTGGAATGCTTTCAGTTGAGAGTTTTGGAAAAATTGAGGTCAAATTTGTGACGTTTTTCTATTTGTCAGTGTTTTTAATATTATATGCTTCTTAGTTTTGTTTTTAGGTTTAGACTAAACATAGCCAGTTCCTTTGATAGTTCTTAGAGCAGTATAATTTCTACACCCTTTGCAGATATTGAGCAACTTCCCTTGATTCCAGTTCCCATTTTCTAGTGTCTCCCTTAAAATGCAGAACCATTACTGAGGAAGGCACAATGCTTCAGAAGTGATTACACCTATGCAAAATCCAGCAGAGCTATGCCTTCTCGTCATGTTAACAAAATCCATACATTAATGAAGTTGAAGTTATTTGCATTACATTATGGCTTCCTGTTCATTGACAGTATGCTAATACCAGGTATTTTCACATAACAGTTTATAAACCAGGTTTGTTCTACCACAAACCAACTTTTTCAGAGCTGAATTTAAAATTGTAATATTTACTCCTATTTCATTTCATCCTTTTGATGATGGAATATTATTCCAGCCAGCAGAATAATTAGAGTCATCTAATCTATGGCAGTATTCATTTTTCCTGGCTTTGTATAAATACAATTTTTGATAAGCATCTCTTCGATATCTTCATTGAAATCTTTGATACACCTGTCTCTTTTTCAGGGCTAAAGGTAGAATTGTGGTAATGCTACCTAAAGAATTCCTTCTGCGCTGACAAAGAGGTATCTTACATGACACTTTAAGTGGGGAGGGCAGCTGGAGTACCTTTTCTACCAACTGTGAATCTACATATCTACGATCTCATATAACCCACACTTTTCTATCCACGAAATCATATAATCCACACTCTTCCATTTAACAAGAAAGATGTTATGCAAGACGTTGAGGTAAATTATACAAAAATAGCATATCAGATTTATGGCATTCACATGAACTAACAAACTGATTTATAAAATGAATAAAAATCTTTCATCTGATCATCTTGACATGATGATTCCAAACCAACTCATTATTTATCTCTTTAATAACATGCTACAGAATTTTAATATAATGAATATAATGAAACATCAAGCTGGTTCCTCCAGTAACCACTCTTTTGTTTGTTTGTTTCTTTCTTTCTTTATAAAATACATTAGAAAAGTTGTAGATTTACAGAAGATCATGAAGAGAATAGAGAATTTTCATACAATCCCCCCTTATTAACCCTCCACATTAATGTGGGACATTTGCTACAATTAATGAAGGACTATTATAATTGTACTATCATACCATGTTTATTTTATGAACTTTATAGACCTGTTTGTGTTATATAGACCTTATTTTTTTTTAATTTTATTCTCATCACATAAAAACTTAAATGTTCCCCTTTTAACCACATACAAATATATAACTCAGTGCTGTTAAAATATTCACAATGCTGTGTTATATTTTGTTTGGGCAGATGGTCTAGGGTAAAAGATGAAGGTAAGTGGCAGAATGCTGTTTATCATTTGCCAGATTCTGCTTATCATCAGGTAATCATTTTTAAAAGAAAGCTATGTTCTTCAGAATTTTTTTGAAACTGTGTTCAGTGATTTAATTATATAGTATTTTCAGCAGTTTTGTTTTTAATTTGGAGGGTTAAAACTGATGAGATGCTGAAATACTTTCCTTATCATAGTCTCTAATTTTCCATAAGTGTGAAATGGGAATACAAACTCCATGTTGGGAGAAGTCATATAATTTTGCTTTCAAAATCTAACATGTTCTGAAGTTACCCTGTCTTCCTCATGTGTCATCAAGTGTCCATAGAATATCCATTTTCTTCCCTTTGATACAGGCTTATATGGTGATAACAAAACAACCAACCAACCAAACGACAATGTTAAGAACATCTAGCATTTTCTCGAGTTCAATGATTACCACATTCATTTTATCAAGACGTGTTATTAAAAATGTTCAAAAGTTCCTTAATCTTCTTTTGGTAATTTTTTTCACATCAGATTATTTGTGCATGAAATAATATAAAACAGGGTGAAAAATATCCTGTGCGGTCTAAATATTTGTTTTTCTATCCATAAATACAGGAGTGAGAGTGAAGGAGAGAACTTGGGTATATTTACTGCCCAGATTTGAGGAATAGGATAATTATATAAAAGTACTTGGGAAATGTGCATGATGAGCACAGACAGCACTGCTATGAATGGCGTTAAAGAAGAAGTCCAGTGAAAAGTCTCTGTATATTTGTTGTCAGTCTGTGCATTTCTTTTCTACTTTCTGTCCTGGAACTGTAACGAAGTCAGGATTTACAAAAGATGATCAGAACCATGGAGTAAAGAAGCAGAAAAGGAGAATCATAAATGCATCTCTTCACTTTCAAGTCATTGTTTGGTCCAAAGTTATGTTGTAGGGTATCAGACTAAGCTTTTTGAGTCCAAACTCTAAATAAAGTACCCTGATCTTCATGCAGAGCTCTTTATTATTTTAATAATTAAGAATCATCAAAGGAAAAGCTAAATGGCTTGCTCTTTAATGTTACTAATATGCAGCAGATCAGAGAGGTTTGCCAGGAGACAACAGGCTAGGAAGAGGGGGCGGAAAGGCATGGTAAAGAGGTAGAAGAAGAAACACTGCACAGTTCTAATTCAGAAGAAAATTGAATGTCACTTACCAAACGTACTACATAATACTTCAGATACTTTTGGACTAGATTCTTTTAGGGGTTAAAATTCTTGGCTTTATGTGAAACTTGGCTACATGTGAAACTTGGCTACTTGCACTGGCATTGCAAATGGATTTATCTGCATTATTATCTTTATTTGAACTCATTCTTTCTCTTTCACCGTGCTCCCCATTTTGCAAGAAAATTCACTTTAAATTACACATATATCATAACACTTAAACATTAGTTTCACTTGCCTCTGGTTAATAACTCACCTTATATTCAAACATCCATCAACACAAAATCAGCATAACAACTTTTATGAATCCCTTTATCATCAGCACATTCAAAATGCTTATACAATTCACTCTCTGGATTCATATAGGAACTTGCTTAATAGTCCTTAAAGTTACTATAAACCTTGGTTGCTTTCAATCATAGGATTATTATTCATGTTTTCAGAGGGAGCACATTTTTGGTAATTGTTAAAGTTTGAAATCACTGGGATATATATATATATATATATATATATATATATATATATATATACACATACATATACATATATATATGCATATATACATACATATATATATATATATATCTCCTTATATTCCAAAAGGTTAATTTATTTTATTCAAATTTTCATGGAATCTCCAGATTTTTTCAGCTGGCTTTTTTCTACTAAGGATCCTTCATAGTCCCCTTGAATATAGGTATGAATCTGGGCACAAATACATAATAAGAGCTTTGAATGGGAGAAACTTCTGAAAGTCCCAGTTTCTGGTTTGGCATGACAAGTGGAACAGATGGTTCTGTTCTGATTTGTAGAGTAATTCACAGCCCTCTATAGAAACTCATCTCTGATGCCCAATGAGAGAGGGAGCACATTCAGGTGTGTGACTTTTCTGAGTGTTGAGGAGGGTTCCAGGAAGCCAATAAGTATTAAAAGGGCACTAGGTGTGGACAAAGGGATGTTTGGGAAAAATCAAACAAGCATGGAAACGGAAGGTGGAAGTTGGCCATTGACATATTTTTCCTATTTCAATTGTATCCTGGGGCCATCCTTAACTGATGCTTGCTATTTTTCCTGAAATTCAACGATGATGCATATGGAAATGCTGTAGGCTATTTAAAAATAATTATATTCATTGGAAATGTCAATAAATATGACAACAATAGATATAAAATGAATTTTCGATGTTATAATTTTTCTGCCTGCCACTAGGGCTTTCACTTTATTAGGAATACAGTGAAAGACTAAGAAATAACAACAAAATCTAATCCCTATAATTAAGTTGTAATATTTCATATTCAGTCTCAGTCCATATTTTCAAGATGACATCTAGAAATTGCTTGGGAAGGAATAGAACAATGTGTAAGAAGATCACATTGTTTCCCTTCATGCATTCAGCATCAACTTGTGAAATAACCACTATGTGCCCTCTCTCTATACTTGGATTAACTACTCAAGGAAAGGTTAGACAACTTGACCCAAAGTCCTCTTCCATAAGGACTTCATAGTTGAACAAAACAGCATATGAAAAAGGGATTGTCACTGTCAATAAAACATCTTTAGTGCATTGACAAAAACTAGTGTGATAACCTTGGTAGTTACAACTGCTATCTGGTTTCAAGTTTTTCTGTCTCTAACTTGCCTCCCACATTTAATTTGGTCAATATAAACTTTCCTTCCCGATGTTAGAGTATTATGTGCAAAATTCTGTGCTAGCTTTTGGAGATATAAAGGAGATAGTTAAGAAGTTTGTCATTTAATTAGGTAGACAAGATATATGTTTCTTTTTCTTTTGTTGTTCTTATTTTCCAGTTTTCTTTTGTGCTTTTATTTAATGTGGAGAAGCTGATATTCTTTGCATCAGGAAGGGTCATGTGCATAAGTGGATTTTGCAGTGTGAAATCAGTAGGGTTCCATTGTTTAAAGAAAATTTTGTGATTCCATCAAGGTTGCCACTCTGTGAGATGCATGGTATCTGAAACTGATTCCTGCAAATTAGATGAATAATGTTTCCTAAAGAATGCCGATTTACTCAAAGGTCTTCTGGAAGTGGAGATTCAATTCTTGGACTCCTGATGCCCGATATTGAAAGTAGAGAGATCTTCTTGTTTGAGGACCAAATGACTCCTCAAAAGCCCAGAAAAAGGGAAACATAAGAAAACTCTAAATAAATTTCCCTGAGGAAAAGAGGGATTAACCCTTGATCTAGGCTTAAGAGGCACTGGGAAGGAAATTAGTTCCAGCAAGGTAGTGGCTGAGACTGAAAGTTCTCTCTGAACCAGTCACTTTGGCAAACAAGATTTTCCTACATGTATAATGAAGTAGGGTAATTAAGAGTGATGCATTATTTTGTGTCGTTTTATAGCAGAACAGAATATGGTTACACATGGAATTGAATACACAGGAACTGCAAGCATGGGGCATCATTTGTGGAACTTAGAGCGAAGGAATGAGATCCTTTTCCCTTAAGGAATCCCTATGGCCTATGTTGGAATCTGAACCCTCCAGGGAGATATTACTACAACATCCAGGACTGAATTGTCATCTTCAATGGTCACATCAAATGACAGCAAGAAGCAGTGTTGGAAGTAGTCTTACTAGACTGTTTTATTTTTTTCTAGGCTTGAGTTATAGGAGAGACAAAATGGCTGAGTCTCAAAAAGAGAATAAATTCCTGTTAGGAACTCTTGAGGGGAATAAAATATTAATTAGTAATATTAAAGTGCTGTAACTGTATTTGTGCTCCAGGTTGTAAAGCAGGTCATAGCAGTTATAAAACCAGATAGCCAGATATATAAAAATAGAATAAATGAGCTGCCTTGGATTGTTGTTTAAGAACCAAATGAGAGCGGATGGTGAGTTCTGAAGCTGCCCAGGGAAAGACCAGCTTTGTGCAGTAAAAGAATGAAGACTGGAATTTGGAAATGAGCTGGTCTTTGAAAGTCTGGAGCAGTTCAGAAAAGCTGTAAGGATGTGGGGGAAAATTGCAGTCAGGTGAAATGGCATAAAGAAGACTATAGAGGAAAGACTCTACATAACAGATGTTTAGGAATAATGAGAAGGTAATAATACATAAAGTATGCATAATTGCTGAAGGGACAGAACATAAAGGAATTTATGACAAAAAATAACCCAACTAGTAGTATCTCATCAAAATGGGTATTGTGTTTTAAAATACTACAGTGCATTGTGCTGACATTATGCATGGGGTATGATTTACCATCACTGGGGCCTGTATAAATAAAAATGTGCCAGACAGACATTTATTCATTTCACTGAACCTAGCCCCAGTGACTCCATTTAAAAAAAAATCATGACCATTGCTGATCTCAGTAACTCTGAATCCAGTAGTTTCTATTCAGGAAATTACTTTCTCAATTCAACAGGACATCACTCACCTTGTTTTCTACGGGTGTGCCACCCCGACCCCTGGGGTTGAGCACTGCACAGCATGTATGGCTACAGATGGTGTCCTTGACTGTAACATCCCTTTGTGTGTGTGTGTGTATGTGTGTGTGTGGGGGGGGGAGGGCCTGGCATGTGGATATGAGTGTGTGGGATGTTATAGAAAGATGTCTGGCATTTCTTGGGACAAGAATTTTGGGGAGTCTTTACAGATGTCATTCTATGTAATCTTCACAAAATCCTTGTTAATTAGACATTATATGGCCCCAGTTAACACATGGAGAAACTGAGGCATCTTGTCTCTTGGCTAAAGTCAGAGTTTCATGTTTGTGAAATTGCTTATTATACCTAGATGTCTCTTACTCCTTGATACAGCAAGGTGTTTTCATAGAGAGTGAGTTGCAATTATTATATGCCTAGTATTAATTTGTGGCCTGAATCGGATTCTGAAGGGAATTTGTCCTCATGTAGCTTACCTAGGAGAAATAAATTAAATTTAGTATCAGAAATTGAAAAGAAAGCAAGAAAAACAAAAAGCAATGTGTGACTTATTACTGAATGAACCTTAGTAGCAAAGCAATGTGTGACTTATTACTGAATGAACCTTAGTAGCATTGCATTTGTGAGGTTGTGTTTTCCAGAAGGAAGCTACTGTCTATTCATTCACTCACTCATTCATTTATCCAGACACTCACTTCTTGTGTTTTATATTGTGGTTGCAGGCATATGGTATCAAGATGAATAAGAAAGTACTTGAACAACTAATGTTTTGTTGTTGTTTAAACAAAGAAGCTAAGTCTTTTGCGTGAGCACATTCCATAAATACTAGAAGTTTCATAGTAGAAGTGACCCTGCAAAGTCCCTATTTTCCTGTGTCTTTAATTTATTTCATTCTTTGGTTGTTGTTGTTGCTTCTTATAAGGATAATGCTCACATAGAGATCGTATAAATCTGGCGCAAATTTTTAAATCGAATGACAAGTACAGTTTATAGCAATATAAATGGGTTGTACACTGAATGCTTGTTTCTTATCTGTTTCCTCCACTCAACTGTAAGCTCTTTGAGGGAAGGGATTATGTGCCATATTTATTTATTTATTTTTTATCTCCCCTGCCTTTTACAGCACTTTGCAAAAAATACTAGCTGAATAAATGGACCAATACTTTCACGTAATCAGCTAGGCCTTTATACCACATCTCTTTCTTGCTATCCAAAGTTTTAGAACCAGCCACTTTGAATTTCTAAAATGCTGAATTTATGCCACAATGTATATTATGTAGTTATATATATAATTGCAAAGTGTTCTTTGATTTGTCTCCTAAAAAAAGCAAGTTTTGGGGAGAGTTGGGTCTAAGTGATGAACTTTTTAACATTGTCTATACCAGTGAGACAAGTACAATGCTAGACATAGGGTAATTTCTCAATAAAGTCTCACTGATTGCATCCCTTGCTGCTCTTAACCTGAATTCTCCCACTATCTCTTTTCATACATGCACACATATATTTATAATATATATTTAATATATAGTACATACACAGATATATATTTGTATTATGTGTATATATATATATATATATATACATACATATTATGTGTGTGTATGTGTGTATCATACAAACTTGTTTGGGTTTTAAATCACTGTCACCTCAGACAATACCCTACTTCACAGTCGTCAGTGATCTGTTTGAATTAAAACAGAAAAGAGAAGCAAATGAGCACTACACTTATTTCAGTGTGGCACCCATAGGAAACAATTTGTGTGGGATTCTGATTTTCATAAACTTGCCTGCCACACTTAGAGCTCTTTGATCCTAAGGCCCACAGATATAATGGAGAAAATAAGCAATTTGGCAGGCGGGAACTGCTGGCATAAATGTGAATTAGAGATTTGTGATATGACTGACACTGTGCCTTTTTACAATCATGCCCGTCATCATGTACTCCAATCACCTTATCTGCTTCTGCACTCATCTGATCACTCCTGCAGTACACATTTCCCTAAATATCCCCTGGCCTGCAACGGAGAAATATTGCCATAATCAGATCCAGTTCTCCACTTTTCCTCAGTGTAAACTTTTACTAACTTCAAAGGGAATTTTGCCGAATGAGTGCTACAGTAATTATTCATTTCTGGGCCATGGGCATTATTTCAGCAAGACAGCACTTTTCCAGACTGATGGACAGTATTTTTATAGTTGCGCCTAGAAAAATGAAATCGCTTATGACAATTTTATTTTTATGTTACTGTGGTTCGATAGAGGTTGGTGTCAGCCGCCTTGCTTTTAGAATCAAGTGCATCTGAAACATTTCACGCTAGCTAGTGTTTTCACAAAAGAAAAAGAAATGTTAATGTTGGGTCTGATTATAGAACAATCAAGACTTTGAATTATACAAACCACTCCATGAATATTGAAATCTGTTTTAGAAAATTGAGCTCTTCAACTAGATTGGAAAAACCTTGGGTTTTGGAATAAAAGTGACTTAGGTTTGAATCGCTGCTTGTTTATTTATTAATTGTGTGTCCTAGTACAATTTATTTTACCTTGCCACAGCTCTATAAAATAAAATTTCTTATCCATATTAAATAAAATATTTTCAGCATATTTAGTTATCCAGTAGGTAGGTATTCAGTAAATGCCTCATTTTCACTTTCTCTTTCTCTCCCACTCCCCCACCCCACCCCAAAACTCCTTAGGTGGCTAGTGGGGTGCTGTGTATCGGAGTATTAAAACTACAGGCCCTGAGGTGGGCCACAGTGGCTCAGCAGGCAGAGTTCTTGCCCGCCTTGCCCGGGACCTGGGATTGATTCCTGGTGCCTGCCCATGCGAAAAAGAAAAAAAAAAAAAAAACATTAAAAAATAACTACAGGCCCTGGAGCAGACTGCCTGCATTCAAATTCAGGCTCAATCTCTTATTAACTTTAAGATTTGAGACATCGTATCTCTGTCCCTCAGTTTTCTCATCTATAAAATGGGAACCATAATAAGATTTACAATCTTACAAGAATCTCATGGAAAACACGAGTTAATAGAAACACTTGCTGCTTAAGAGAATGACTATGTGTCCAGAGAGCCTGGTGCCCAGAGTTTGTGGTTGATGAAGGCAGGAGAATGGTTTTAAGCATGTGTTATGGTGGGTCATGAGGAAGAACCTCAGGAACCAAATAGAGTTGAAATCCCAAACCAGGAAAGGCAAGCTATGTTGGTCACTTCTCATCGCAAATGAATTGATAATGCAAGATTTTACAAAGGTAAAAATTGGCACTTAATGAAAGGTCAAGAAGTGTGCAAATAGTTGTCTTCTGGTCAGCGTAGAGTTTGTGCTGAAAACAGGCTCTGGTTCCAAGGTGAACCCATCTAGGAAGACTGGGGCTATATCTAGCCCAAAGTTCAGATGAAGATGGTGGATTGAAACAAGAGCAGGCTTATCCCTGGCAATATGCTTCAGGCAAAGATAACTGTACAGCAAGAACTGGACCAAAGCCACAGTAGAATTTCTAGAGCCCAGATCAGGTACACTATGCTGGATAAGACACAAGAAAAAGAAGTATTTTCATAATTGGGGAGCAGGAGTTATATGAAACTGAATGTGCTTGGGGATTTATCAAAAGAATGCTTTCTAGCATCTGACAAAAGACCTAGAGCCAGTCACAAAAGTGCCCAACCTCTACTCTGGGTCACCTTACCTAGTATTTAATTGTGATGTTAAAAGGAAACTGAGATGAATATTCTCTAAACAATGTCAGACTAGTGTTCTAGTTTGCAAGCTGCCGGAATGCAATGTACCAGAAATGGAATGGCTTTTAAAAAGGGGAATTTAATAAGCTGCAGGTTTATAGTTCTAAAGCTGTGAAAATGTCCAAATTAAAGCAAGGCTATAGAAATGTCCAATCTAAGGCATTCAGGGAAAGATACCTTGGTTCAAGGAGGCCAGTGATGTTCAGGGTTTCTCCCTCAACTGGAAAGGTACATGGCAAACATGGTGACGTCTGCTAGCTTTCTCTCCAGGCTTCTTGTTTCATGAAGCATCCCTGGGGGTGTTTCCCTTCTGCATCTCTAAAGGTCTCTGGCTGTTTGGGCTCTAAAGCTTTTTCCAAAATGATTCCTTCTTAAAGGACCCCAGTAAGCAACCCCACCTTGAATAGGTAAAGACACATCTCTATGGAAATCACCTAATCAAAAGTTACCACCCAGGGTGTCCAAGGGTAGTTTAGTGGTAGAATTGTCCCCTACCATGCCTAACACCCAGGTTCAATGCCTGGCCCATGCACTTCCCCAAAACTAACGAACAAGCAAGACAAACCAACAAACAACAAAAATTCAACAAATAATGCTGCAGTAATGGGCTACTTACATGGAAAAAGAATGAAATGTGACCCCCACCACACAGCATACAAGACAAAAATTACCACCCACAACTGGGTAGGTCACATCTCCATGGGAACAATCAAAAAGCTCCGACCCAGCAATATTGACTGAGAATTAAAGGACACGGCTTTTTCTGGGGTCCACCACAGATGCAAACCGGCACACTATGCATTGGGTGAGATGTGGCACATTTACTAGGCATGGTCTAGCAAGAGTGAAAAGAGACATTAAATGGGAAGATGTCTGGATTCAGGTCAAAGTCTAGTTACTTAATCTCTCTCTGCCTCCTCTTCCAGTAAGAAACAGGCTCTTCTTTTCCCTGTACCTCTCCCTCACTGCCTGTGCCACGGACTCTTTTAAATATAATATGTGGCAACTGTATCACCTCTGACTGTGTGTGATGTCTGCGTTTCCACAGGGGTCTCTTGGGGGAAAGGACATCCTTCAAAAGCACAAGCGAATGCCCAGCAAAGGCCTTCTAATGGGAGACTTTGAGGCAAGAATTGCCATCTGGGAGAAGGATGGCCCTTCCCTTCCTGTTCACTGTGCCTTCCCGTAAAGACCAGCGAGACTCAGGCCACATACCCTGTCCTCTCGCGGATCCTGTCTGAGCTGGCGAAGAACATTTTAGGTCACTTCAGCCTGGAACATTAAAACAAATGCTGATAGTTCAAGGTTAATAGATGCATAAAACAAAAGTAATTCTGTGTCAAAGCTGAGATGACAGGCGATTTGACTCGAGGCAGCCTTACAATCACTCTTTTACATGTGCTCCGTGCTGAGACCAGGCGAAGGCGTTATGTTTCTGACATTTACTTGTCAGGAAGGTACGACAATAGAGATTGTTTCTATCTCTGCTGCTCCCAGATGTTAACCTTCCAGCTTTAGTTTGTAATTGGGGTTCTGTGGAGCTTTAACATTTTCTATTGATTCAATAGAAGCGATAACATTTCCAATCATAAGACAGCATTATAGAAATATCAGGCAATTCACATATCAGAATGTTTGATAGCTGAGCTCACCACATTAATTTCTGTCACCTTTGCCAGGAACCCTTTATCCTCTTTTTAATACTGAAGGACACCTGGGAGTAGTTGCTGCCACTTTAATTGTTCAATAAAGTAGACAAAAGTTTCAATTAACAACCAAAAGGCCTCTAGGAAATTGTGAATGAGAATATATTTTACTATATTTCTTTTTTCTAATGTGCCATCTGTGACTTCAAGGCTGTACTTGAGTCGGTCAGTGTACACGCCTTGGTGCACACACACACATACACACATGTGCATACATACATTCTCAGTCCTTCAGATCTGCTCTGCTTTAGATTAAAATACTCAGCCAGGGAAAGCTAAGAGGTACCGTGAAAAGCTGGAGAGAAATTGGGAGCAGGTGTCGAAACTCAGGCAGCAGTGGCCCAAGGGATGATGTCCTCAGGCCTGCAGAAGAGTGAAGCAGGAGGTTCTTGAACTCCCAGTCCCTGCCTTTGACCCAGAGGCTGAAGTATAAAAGAACACTCTTCGACCGTGCAATTGCCTCTCTTGCGAAGAAAAGAAAGTATTCTGTATCATTTAATCATTAGATTCTCATTTTATTAAAAACTTGCATTTTGGGGCTTTCAAAAGTTTATTAACTGTATTTTGAAAGAAGTTAATGAGCAGGAAATAAATTGAGACCTGGGAAGTACAATTAAACATTTGAGAAAATTAGAATAACCCTGGATGATCAGTTCTGGCTTATCCCAACACAAATGTTGTACCTCTTCCTATATCGTCTCTTCCTTGTTTCTGTGCAGGCCACGCAGATTTCTAATCTCACATCATTCCTTATGCTATTCCACTCAATCTTTAACCTGCCAGTTTTTCGATAAGTCTACCTATTCCTGCACTTCATGGACAAGCTCAAGCCCCACTTCTTTCATGAAATTCTTCTTGACTATCCCATTATCTCCATGTCTTGAATTGTATGTGTGTGATTCTTAATTTTTAGAAGACATAGGGCCCTCTGAGAACATGACACATTTTATGAAAAATGTAAGCATTTGGTTTTATGACCTAATATATTTAAAGTTCATAACTGGCCAAAGATGAGGACCTCTAGATTAAAACATTCTTTGACTTAATTTATAAACAGGCTCAAAATATAGCTTGTTACTTTAGCCTGTCAATAACTTTCCCACCCCTCAAAGTTCACTGCTACCTTTAACTTTGCTGCCAATATCCTGTTTATTAATATTATTATCTAGCCCATTAATAAAATGTTAAATAAAAAGGAACAGACATAGCCCATTTGTCCAATTCTAAAAACTTCTTATTCCTAGTATACCTCAATCAATTCTCTTTTTGATATGGCTATTCTAATATTAAATGGTGAGAGCATTTCCTTTCATTTAATTTATATTTTTGTATTTTGTTTTCAGATTAACAATGGGGACAAAATATAACTTGTGAAACTCTAGACCTGTCAAGTCTACCTCAAAAGCCACCAGACTGATGGAACATGATTTATTTTTTTTAGTAAATCCACAGGAGATCCTAGTTTTGTAACTGCCTTTTCTTAGACATTTAAAAGACAGCTACTTAGTAAGTATTTTAGAATTGTGTCTGGAAGTTAGATTACTATTACCAGTCTCTAGTTTAGTATAACTTATTTGATACCTTTTTAGAGAATGGTAATAGCATCTTCTTAGTTTCTATTTTTTGTATGAATGAATAAAGACATGCCTAAGAAAAAATAACATAATGCCATTGCAATTGAAGAATAGGGATTTGATGTTGTCATCAATACATGGAAATGAAGTCTGATTTTGGACAAATACTGGAATTGCCGCAAAGAGAATGGAACGCAGTTTCTGCTTTATCAGATTTGCTTATTTTATTCTACTGACCGGGTCAGTGTAGAAGTCATCCATACTTCTTGAGTTCTTTATGACATTGTCTAACCTTGCTTCTCTACAGGTGGTCACCTGGGAACTTGGAAGACATGCACACCTTGGGTCCTATCTTAGAAGTCTTGAATCACAATTTGAATTTGATCAGGAACTCCAGGAGATGCATATGCACAGCATTTTAATGTTTGAGAAATACTGGTATATATGGTCTCTCTGTCTTCAACCTTCTTTACTTCAATTTACATACTCCTGCAAGTCACACCCTACCCTGATTCATGTTTTACCTGACCACCAAAAATGTCTGTATCATATCTCATGTTTCATTTATTTTCCAAATAATCCTCAGCAAGGCGCTATATTGGATATAATCTTTGTCTCATATTCATTTGATTCTTGCTTCCCAGAGAGGCTCTTTTGTCTTCTATTACATGTCAGAAGTTGAAAACATGGTTGCCCCTTCAAACTGCTTGATCACTTAGTTTACCATGAGATAGCCTTTATCCAAAGGCTAATTACATTTGGAAACTCAGGCCACATATCTCTAGGTTAAACCACGTGAGAAAAAACACACTCAATGTGGTCAAAGCTTGGGTATTGTCTTAAAGTCAGATTAATTCTAGCATTCTAAATTATCAGTGGGCAAAGGCATCTTAACAAAATGCTATTCCTTTATACTGTTTTTCACAAAGTTATACATTCAATAAATGTTTATGTAAAGGATTAGGAAAATGAAATAGATGTTGGGATGTAGCAATGTAGACAAGACACAGCTTCTCAGATGGGAAGACTTTGTAGTCTTATACCATCTAGTAGTAATCATATAGGAAACGGCCCTCTTTCCTTTATGAGCCATTCATCGACCTCTCCTGCTCCCAACAAGGAGAGGGCACCTCCATCTCAGAGTTCCATCACATAGAAGGCAGAAAAGGCAGACATTTCCCTCAGTCATAGTGTAGAAGCCAGATACCAGTTTTTCTGAAACCAAACAAATATGCAATTTTTCAGTCTGCAGATAGAGTGTTTCTGCCTTCAGATTCAAATGTTTTTCACTTATTCATGTAAAAAAGAAGCATTTCAGTTATAGTTGTAATATTTACTTATCTGGTTTCCTCATGATGGATAACAAATGTATCCAGAACCTCCATACATCAAAAAGATGCCACTTCATAAAAAAGCAATACAATTCCATATTACAATAAAAACAGATACAATTCAAAATGCCTCAAATAGTTCCAAAAGCAATTATGGCATTTCAGAAGTAAACATTACTTACAAATTTATAACCACCCATCAAAATTATTTCACTAGGGTAAGTTAAGGAAGCATCTGCTACAATTTATGCATTTTGAGCCTTTCTTATTTTGCATAGCCAACCATGGAAAAAGTGTTTCCGGCAACTATTGCAGTTCAGAGTGGAGTCAATTTGGCATTTACCTAGGAACATATACTCCTTTGAAAGCTGTGGCTCAATCCTTTTACTGTAATAAAGGTATAAAATTCACATTTTTATCCAAAGGAACTAGATCTGACCAGTGCCATCTGCAGGGGCACAGTGCCTAAGAGTATTAGTCTTTTTTCTTTGCCTGAAAGAATAGCAGAAATAAGCTCCTTTTAAAGGCTGAAAAGAGTCATTTTTCATATCCTGTGCAGAATAATGCTGAATTATTTCTCAACTACAAGTAGTGTTTCATAAATCATAAAAAGAATAAATCTTATTAAATCAGTTGTAGATTACAAAAACCTAAAGGCAAAGTCCATTCTCCAAAAGACAGTGCTGTCCTCACTGATTTTTTATCCTTTTACTTATTTAAAAGGAGACGCTTCTTTGAGATCTATGTATCTGAAATGACAGCCTTTTCCTTCTTTTTATAGAGAGTCAAATGGCAAATAACTAACATAGACCAATTCATCTACTAAATGTCTAAAAATTGCAAATTTCAACATTTAATACATATATGTATAATGGGGAATGTATAAATAATGTATAATATGAAATAGATTTTTTTTTTACATTAAAATTTGGAAAAACTAACTGCCATATCTAGCACATCAATTCAGAGGATTAAAGGTACAACACAATTTGTTATAATCTAACTGTGATGGAAAAAAAAATTAATCTTGCAATTAATATAAGATAATGGACTAGAATTTATTCTTGTACTCTTAAAATATTTTATACATCTAGCTCCTAATCTAATGCAGAATTAAAATCACAGAAGTCTCATCTTACGTTTTAAGAAAAATAAATTCACTTTTGCATCCCACAGAACAAAATATGAATGCAAAAGTTATGGTTCTCTTAGCAGTGTGAACTTTGCATATTACAAGTAACACATTCAACAAGGTAGATATATTTTATAGTCTGCCTAGTGATGAAAAATTCAATGTGCATATGTTTATGTATTGTGTAGATTTATAGCCAACACACCCACTGCCACTTGGCCTCAGTTCACTTTCATGTCCTTGAAAAGAACACATTTCACACATTTTAAAAAACATTTAGAAGATTTAAAAGCATTTTCCAATGTCACATAGCAATAGCAAATGGCGTACGCATCTCTGATAACTTAGTCTAGAAATATGGAATATGAAATATGCAATGGGGTGTTTTATATTCTGAATCACAATGTTTTCTAATTTTATTGACTCAAGTTGAGGATGAGGACTGCTTCACAAATTCAGGAGTAGGTAAGTTTTATTTTGTCCTAGTCCGACACTTATGCAGTGTCATCTCATCTGCAGTTGAGAAATTAAACTCTTCTGAGAGTTACTTCTTCTCCATAATAGAAAATGGCTTTCAAACAGTTAAGGATCCATTTCCTACTGCACACAGTGTGCTTTTATTCACCATTTTGAGATACAGATATGGTGTGCCTCAATAAGTATGCCATAACAGAAGTCATTATTGTAAAAATTTTGGCACATGTATAACTAGTATTGACATGATGCAATACATGATGGTGAGAGAAATGTTGACTTGGCTTCCTTTTACCTGTCCTATCAATGCCTGAATCCCACCTGATTGCCCACTATCCACTGCCCTGAGGTATTCTATGGTTCCATTTATGGCCTAGAGAAAATGCTTCCTTCAGTAATCCATTTGACAATTGTTAATTCAGCATATTCTATTTCATTCATTGAGCTAGACTTGGGGGATATAATTATAAACAGGGTAGATACAGTCCTGCCATTAAGGTTTAAACACACATGAAAATACACACAAGTAAATAAGCACTTAGAACATGGGGTGTAAAGAGTGCTATGAACCCCATATAAGGATTTATGGGAGCCAATTGAAGAGACACCTAACACAAAAAAGAAAAGGAGAAAAGGAAACCTTGAAGAAGTAATATTGAAGCTGAACACTTAAGTTTACTCAGTAAGAATAAGAATCATCCTGATAAAGGGAGAAAAAAGCATTTGTTTTTGATGAGTAGTCAACATGAGCTAGAGCCAGAGGTTAGAGAGAGCATAATCCAATTGAAGAATGATAGATATTCTGTTGGGCTGAAGATTAGCATAAAAAAGGAGAAAGAAATAAGATGTCTTGATAGAGTCACAGATGAGAGCCAAATCAAGAGGAGATACAGAGTCCAGAATTTATCCTAAAAGTCAAAAGAATATCACTAAAATAGGGTATTAAAAAGTGGGGTGAGGGTGCATGGGTGGTTCAGTGGTAGAGTACTCACTTTCCATGTGGGAGACCAGGGTTCGGTTCACGGACCGTACACCCAAAAATAAAAATAAATAAATAAATAAATAAAAAGTGGGATGACATGATCACATGTATTTCTTTTTTTTAATTATCACATGTATTTTTAAAGCTTCTATTTGGCTGCAATATGAAGATTAGATTGGTGAAAAACAAGAGGGAAGGCAGTGGGAGGTTGTTTTAGTAATTCAGAGAAATATGATGGTAGTCTGGGGAGAATGAAGAAGGAAAATTACATTCTCAGTATACAATTTTGTTAAAATAAAGAGAATATTAAGAATTAATCTCGGGAAGTATTTCTGGATTTTTGCTATAAGGCCCTGAAAATAATTAATGTTGTAAATATCAGGAATGGGGTAGATTTTTGGAGGTAAGATTTCCTTGGGGGTAGTCTTCAAGTTACTCTATCTTGTAGCCTATGTTGACTCCTTCCCTTCATAGATTTTCTTTTTTCTTTCACACTGTGCCATGTACTTCCTCTTCTATCTTAATCTTTATCTTCATTTGTACAAATTAACATCATGACAATACTCTATACTACTTCAAGGTAAAACGAGGACTCATTTTATAAGAAGTTATTTTGTGGCTGCAGCAGTTCCCAGATGGTAAAACTCAGGTCTGAAAGATAGGGAGGATTTATACTTATTGAACCCACATCTGCACCAAGTTCCCTATATATCTAAACAGATTGAATAATCAGAATAATCCTAGGAAGTTGTTATTAATCTCCACATTTTATAACTAAAAAGAGAGGCTCAGAATTTTTGAGTAACTTACCCAAAATCACACAGCTATTACTAGGAGATGGAAGAAAAGAAAATTAGAGTTTCAACATCTTAGCAATTTGGGTTTCAAAGAAAATCCTTTCCATTCGACTGCACTACTTTGGATATCCAAAGATATTTAATTGAGGTACTTGTACTGGACTTAAACCAGCCAAACAGATGAATAAGGAGGATCTCTCAGAAAGTGAGTAGAAGTCAAAAAGGCAAAGATGTGCATGCCTATGGCACATGTGGAGAGCAATGAGAAAACTTGTGTAAAGCAGAAGATCATAGAGGGTAGCTCCTTCTCAGCTGATGTCTTGAGGAGTACCCTTTCCCAGCATATAAAGTAGCAGGCATACAATATATAAAACATCCACTGCTCAAATACTTTTTGGAAAACCTGGGTCAAGTAAAGTCATACAAGTTTCCTTTCTGCAGGCCTACTTAGAACATTTAATGTGCATCATGAAACTGCCAGACATGGTATTAACCACTGCATTTTCTAAAAGCATTTGTCCACAGTGGCACTTACAGGTTCTACAAAGCATTGATAGAGAAAACATGCTATGTGATTGATAGAACAAATCAATGGTTGCCAAGGGTAGGGTTGGAGGGAGAGTGTGACTATTGTGGACAGCAAGAGGGTGTTTCTTTCTTGGTATGGTTTCCTGATGCTTCAGTATCCTAATCAGGATGGTGTTGATACAGACTTATTATGTGACAAAATTTCATACAACTAGACAACAACAACAAAAAATGAATGCATGTAAATCCTGGTGAACTGTGAATAAAGTCTGTTGTTTAGTTAATAGCATTGCACCAATGCCAGTTTCATGGTTTTGATAATATACTCGTTTTTGAGGGGATGTTGTTATTGGGGGGAATGTGGTGAAGGGTACACCAGAACTTTATGTGCTATTGGTAACTTCTTGGGCATCTAAAATTCTATCAAAATAAAAAGGTTTTGCTTTTGCTTTTGTTTTGCTTTTAAGTAGAGGAAAAGGGAAAATTTTTGGAAAAGAGCAGATTGTCATGGCCTAGCACAGGCAGATCCAAGTTGACTCTCACAGGTCTCTCTCAAGTAAGATCTTTGCCCCATTTCCTAAGAGAGCCAACGCTCAATCCATGTTGCCCTGTTGTTGGGAAGAGTCCCAGAGGATGGGACCCTGAAAAGAGACAGACCATGACTCTGATTCTTTGATCCAGGCAGTGACCTTGAACCTGATCCTATTCTTGCCCATCCATTCTTACACTGAGTGGATCAGGGGTCGGAGAAAGAGAGGAAGACTGAAATTTTCTTTAGTGGCCCAGATAATGTAAAGAGCCATGAAATGCTAGCAAGAAACCTGATAGAAAGTTGTTAAGTGTTTCTACTACTTGAAAAAATTAACAATGATACCATGGAAATGAAGAACCACCATTTTCTGATGGGTGTTGCATCTATATTATCTCACTCAAACTGAGTTATTTTGTTCACAAAAACAGATCTTTGGCCAAAATTATTTAATTACAATAATGATCAGATTACTTAATGAATTTTTTTTTTAACAAACCATTATTTTTCTAAATTTAACTTTTTTCCTTTTCAAAATACTTCACATGAAAAATTCAATCAAGGACTAGAAGTTCTGACATTTTTCCTTCTACTCTCTCAAATTTGCTCACAGTTTCAGGCTTTTTGGGGAAGAAGAAAGAGCATGGGGCTGGTTCCACAGAGCAATGTTTTTCTGCCATTCTGGACGGCCAAAACTTGCTTACCTTGTGGGTAGGTCCACTTTAGGGCAGGTTCATTTTGGTACTTCAAAAACACTTTTCTAGACCAGAATCAGAATGAGGGCTTGTAATTCTGTATAGCTTAATGCATGGATGCATCCTAGAGTATGTTGAACAGATAATTTTAAAATATTGGCAAAGTCCCTTGAGGGATGGGAAAAAAATATGGAAATATTAAAGTTTACCACTGGGGAAACCCCTAATGTTTTCTTAAACATTAGGGAATCCCAAATCAATAGGCCAAGCCCTTGATCTTGAGATTTGCTTTTATGAAGCTTATTTATGTAGCAGACAAGCTTAGCCTAGCTATAATTATGCTTAAGAGTCAGTTCCAGAAAACCTCTTTTGTTGCTCAGCTATGGCTTCTCTCTCTCTAAGCCCAACTGTATAAATAAAATCCTTACCCTCCCCCCTATGTGGGACATGACATTCCAGGGGTGAAAGTCTCCATGGCAAAGTGGGTTATGACCCCCAGAGATGAGCCTGGCCCTGGCACCGTGGGATAAGGGGGAAAAGAATTACAAATAAGGTGTCAGTGACTGAGAGAGTTCAAATAGAGTCAAGAAGCTTTTCTGGAGGCTACTCTTATGCAAGCTTCAGCTAGACATCGCTACTTATCATGGTTTGCCAAACCCCAAACAAAACCATTGCTGCCAACCCTAAAGAACAATTAAGGCTCTATCGAGATTCTACAAAGCATCCATGAATATGATTACTTTCTAGAAACTTACAACCTTCAGATGGGTTCCTAGGCCAGATAAGTTCTGAAACCCAAAGAGGCCAGCCTCTCCAGAACATCATCTAGTTCCATCTGCTATCCCATAATATCGACAGCCCTTTCCAACATGAAAAAGTTAGAATTGGCATAGCCTAAATACCCCAAAAGAGTGGAAGAAAGATCAAAGGAGAAGGTAGAGTTGTAACAGAGAAGATAGAGTTTAATAAATGAGTATGATTGCTGAATCATATTCATATTTTTTTTAACCTCCAATGTCTTGGAGGAGCTAGAAGAAAAAACCTAAAATTGTGGTATTGTAACCTATACCAAACTCTGAAATCTGTTCTACAACTAATTGTTGCAGTGTGCTTTGAAATTTATTGCTTTTTGTATGTTTGTTATTTTTCACAATAAAAAAAAGAAAAAAACTTATAATTCTCCATGCCCCACCTTTATGGAGTTCTTGTCCAAATTACATGTTTATAACTACGAGTCCAAAACGATTGATTTATTTGTGCATTTGCCTTTTAGATCTTGTAGAAAGTAAAAAAGTGAGGTTACAAATTAAAAAACAACGCTCTGCTCCCATTTTTTGTTTGCCTGTTTTCGGTTTTTTTTTTCTCTTTTTTCCATTTCCTGAACATCCAGTCTCATCAACTGCACAGTAAATTTTCTTCCATGGTGAGTATGTGCATGCCAGCATAGGGGTGGGAGATGCTGGCCTTCACAACTCTGAATTCTAATTGGTAAGATAATGTTCTGGTGTGTTGACCCTGTAATAATATAAAAATGCTAATCATCTTTTAAGCCCCTGAATCCCTTTCTTTAGTGAAAAGTTCTCTAGTGAGATTCCAAAGGAATAATAGAAATGGTAATTATTTTGATTAACATAAAGAGCAATTCTACTGAAAGTTCCTGAAAATACATTCCTCTTTAATTTTATATATTTTCTGACTTCTAAGACCAGACTCAACTATATTCCAGGATTTTTTTTAATACAAATGGTTTAACTTTAAATGTCATCCCAAGCTCTTATTTTTAAATGGTATCTATGTGAGAGACTGAATCAATATCTATTGTGTATTTCAAATCTCCATAATTGTATTGAATAGACAGAACAGTCAAGTGGAGAAATTGATGAATATTACTTTGGGAGAAGGAGCTGGTATTATTTGAAAATTTATTTGGTATGTTTGATATGTGATTATTTAAATGCTTCAAATGAAGCTTCATTGAAGTGAGTCTTTTTTCAAACTAGGTTTTTTTTTTCTTTCTTTTTTTCTTCTTAGGAAAATCTTCAGGCAAAGAGTAGGTCTATAGAGGGATAAATATTCTGCATCTAAACAAATCCAAAATAGCATATTAATTCAATAATGTTTTCAAACAAAAAATGAGTTCTTCACTGGAAATGTAGTTTATACTAGTACCAAGAAGGGAGCATTCAGGGAAGTGGGCAGCTAATGGTTAACAGCATGGACTCAGGGATCAGGCAGTGAGGGGTAAATCTCAACTCACCACATTCCATCTGTGTGATTCTGTAAGGCTGTTGTTGTTTTAACTCTCCAAGTCTCAGGTACCTAATCTGTAAAATGGGTCAAGAAATTGTTGTGGAAATAAAATGGGTTAATTCATGGGAAAAAAGACAGCACAATATCTGGTAAATAGCTTGTGATTGGGAAATGTTAACATTTGGTTTGCTATTTCCATAACTGTTGTTCCCTCTACTGTGGCTGCTTTGGCATAAGCCAAGTTCTGGCTGAGCAATATTGTGTTTACCTTTTTATTTCTGATTTCCAAGCACTTCTTTGGACTGTCCCAATTTCTATATGATTCACCCAATAAACTTCTATATGAGTCACCCCCAAAATTATGGTGTGACTCCTGGAGATCAGGTTCTCAGATAGGAACCACAGTTACAAAGATACGCATCTCCCACAGGAAAGCAAAGATAGCCATATAGACAAGCACAGCACACTTGGAGAAGTGTAATAATGGAAGTATCTGTGGGGATAAGGAAATGAAGGAGGGACAGCAGTTTTATCTAAGTTGACAAGAAAAGATCTAAAGGGATATAACATCGAAACTGATCCTTAAAAATCTGATGATGTAGAACTCCCTTGGGAAGAAGGCAGGGAATGGCAATCCAAGCTGGGGGAACAGTATGTGCAAAAGCCTGAAGGTGGGTTATGGCATATTGTTTATTCCTGCCATTAATTGTAGGAACAAATGTGCAGGGTCAGAAAGCCGTAGCACATGTGGTTGAAGAATTAAGCAGGAACCCACTTATGGAAAAAAAATCACAGATTGTGATGAAACCTTTGCTGCATTCTGTAAACATACGAAGTGATTGAAAGGTTTGCAAGTGCATGACTAATGACTGCAGATGACCCTTCAGAGAATGAACTGAGAGATGTGTGCACTGGAGACAGTACTTAGGTGCAGGAGAAAATCCCGATGAGGTGCTGACAAGAGTCCTGGCAAAAGATGAAGAGTAGCTGTGGAGTGATAAGGTAAGATCTGAGGAAAATTTAGAGGACGATGTCAAAAGTCCGTGATGGTTGACTTGTCATGAGGGTTTGAGGACTCAGGAGATGGGGTGGCATGCTGGCTTTCAGGTACCATCAGAACAGCAGCAGGTGTGGTTTCAATTCCTTGGAGATAAAGGTGTATGTGGATACTGAGCGGCTGAGCCTCCACTTGCAGATGCTCAGTAGGATTTTGGCTTTAGGCTCTGCAGCCTAAAGACAAGGTCAGGGCCAGAGACTTAAAACTCTGAGGCCAATCAGAGTGGAACTGCACTGAGAAAGAACAGGGAGTGCCTTTGTTTCCTAGGGCTGCTGTAAACAATGTACCAAAAACTGAACTGTTGAAACAACAGAAATGTGTTCCCTCCCAATTTTGGAAGCTTGAAGTGCAAAATCAAAGTGTTAGAAGGACCACCCTCCTTCTGAAGTCCGTAGGGACAGTTCTGTTCACGCCTTTCTACTGCCTTCTGGAGTTCTTTGCCTAAGGCGGCATAACTCCAAACTCTGCCTCCATCGTCACATGGCTGTCAGCTCCCTCTCTCTTCTTCTTCTTCTGGTAAGGACACCAGTCATCTCAGATAAGGGGCCCATCCTACTCCAGAATGACCTCATCTTAATATAATGATGCCCCTATTTCAAAAGGAGTTCACAATCCGAGGTACTAGAGGCTAAGACTTCCACAAATTGGAGGACACAATTCAACCTATAACAGGGAGGAAGGAAGAAAGAGGCATGAAGTTGCTACCATTAGCCTCACTAATGCGGATTGTGCAAAGGGAACCGAGAAAGCCGTGAAAGAGCATAGCCAAGGCTATAAGAGGATTTCTGAGGTGAAGGGACTGGTCAGGCGAGTCCAATTCCATAGCAAGGTCAAGTAAGGATCGGTGTGAAACGTGTCCATGGCACTGACAGCCAACGTGACCTTGATGAAGACAGTTTCAACAGAAGGGCAGTGAGCAAAATCCAGAACATCACATTCAGTAAAATGAAGGGAGATGGAGAATGTCGGTAACTCCTTCACGTGAAGTTATAACCCAGCGCTAAGGATGGCACAAACAGAGATAACTTCAGCTGCGGCCATGCATCTGGTACAGCAACTACTCTCCTGGCTCCCAGATCACTTATGTTACTAGTCACCATCACGGCAGATTGTCAACCAGAGCATAACTTTGCTGTGTCGTCTATTTTTCAGGAGGGACAGAGAATAGAGATAAGTATTCTGACTTCCATATAAATCAAATATTTGGGTCTCTGGTTACTTGACTATCAGCTGTCGACCTGAAAATGTTGAGACCTACAGCCACAAACAATCCCACTTGGAATGTTCACATCTGAATGAAGTTTGTCTTTCCAACTTTCCAAACTATTCCGTTGGCCTGGAAGGGTAAAGTACATTATCTCCTGCTATTTCATTTTTATTAAAACTGTTTGAACTTGGAAATGAGGCCTGATGGTCCCATTTTCAGAAGGCTGAAGGTCACTGGGTGTTTCTGTTCAAAAAGAGAAAACAATGTGTAACCCCTCTGGCACCATAATCGAAAGAAATAGTGTGGTGATTACAGCCCTGCTCTGAGCTGGCGGCTGCTACAAATACTGGAACCGAATTTGATGGGATCCTGTATTACCTTATAACAGAGTATCATTCCTTACAGTTCCAAGGTCAATGTCTCTTTCTCAAATAACGTTTCGGACCTATAATTGTTCATCTCCATGCCAGCAATTATGGGGGAATTGATCAGCCAGTAATTAATGCCATGCTATTACACTTTTTAATTTGTAGATTATGCAGCTGCAAGCATTCTCACATTTTTAATTTGTATATTATACAGCCACAAATGTTTACAATGCCCTTTTTAATCTCCTTACACTACCACTGCCATTATTCACTATAGATTAATGATACCCTGGATGCTGGGGTTTATTTCATTTACCACTCTTACCAGGAGAGCAGTTAACATTACTGTGCTCTATTACTTAATGTCTTACTGCAGCTGCTAGTGAGTATTGGTTACCCTTTAAATTATTACCAGCCAGTTATTTTTTCCCTATTTTTTTTGCTCTCTTGTCACCAACAATATGACTCTGTGGTGATATTATACTTTATTTCCAAATTTATTTCAACTGGTTCTATCAGCGATATTTAAATAATTCATTCTAAATGACACAAATGACCTGAATCCCCCCCTCACCCACCCTTGTCTGTCTTAGATCCTATTTAGGGTTATGTAACCAATGCAAAACTCCTTTCTTTTTTATTCCTCCTTCTATTTTTTCCCTGTTAACAGCAAGCCAGATGAGTTATAAAGAAAATCTCAACTGGTAGATGACTCCTTTCACTGAGCCAGAAATAGATACTCAATAATGATTGGGCATAATGAGTTCTGTATTTGAAGGTGGTCCTGCTGACATGGCTGGCCTTATTGTGGAGCATACATCTCTCTTGGTTTCCCTAATGTGATCCAAAGTTGCAAGGGAAGGGTTGTATCCATTTCCTGAAGACGATAGTGATACCTTTAATGGTGACCCTATCCTAAGCCATCAGGATATGCAACATCCTTCTCAGAGCAGAATTGTATGAAACGGGCAATGCATTGGGTGCTATATTGGTTACTGGGCAGAATACATAGACGTAAAAGACATCACCTCTAGCATCAAAGTGTTCTTCTGGGTAGGTGAAGTGAATGACGCATGTAAAAAGTGAAGACTAATTCACACATAACTCAACCATAGCCGTGAAATAACTCCATGAGACCACAGTGAGCAGGTTGTTCCAAGGCACGTGATAAATGGCCAAAAGAGTTTTATAGCCAGTTAGAGAAATGGTTTTCTAGCAAATGGAGAGAGTATAACCAGAGAGGAGTCATTTGAGCTGAGCACTGAGGAAGGAGGTGGTAAGACTAGACTGAAAGGACACGGAAGAGTTTTCCCCACAGAGAATGCAAAATTAGTAGACATTTCAAGTGATAAATGCTTGTTATATATTCAAGGGGCAGCAAGGAATTGAATAAGACTCAAAGGCGATTCATGTTGAGGGGCAGTAAGGCGTGCAGCCAGGGGTGGGGGGTGTAGGCATATGAGTGGGCCTAGAACACCAATATAAGGACTTTGAACCTTATGCTGTGTGGATACCAAAGCTGCTGCAGGGCACTTCGGGTGGATTTTGTTTAGTGTGCTTTATAGTTTGTTTGGGTAAATGGGAGTGTCCTTATAAAGCAGTATTTTGAGGAGAATTAAATAGTAGAGGCCAACCTCAAGATCACTTAAGAGGTTGATAATTGAATTCAGGTGTGAGATGATAAGGTATAAATGCTGACAATATTTCCCGATGTCTTCTTCCCAACACTGAACGCCAGCTCACACCCCTTCTCTGGGCAGCTCTGACTCTGTCAATCAAACCCACTTTGAAAGTTTCAGGATTTGAATCCTTCATTGGTTTTGTGGTAGTGGTTGTTGTACTAACAGATTTACTGTTTATATGCTTTAATGTAATATTCCACATATATTTGCTATGTTTCCCCAAATAAATTATAATAATCATAACAAAGATTATGGGTCAAGCATTATGCTAAGCATTTTAAACTCATTCTTCTATTTCATTTCATTCCTAGGATCACCTCAGAGGTAGGTGCTTTTATTTTGTTTTTACTTAAGAAATTAAGTGAGGTTTCATAATAGTCACAGTCAGCATCATAAATGACAGAATTATAACTTAAACCTCAGTCTACTGATTGTATTCATTTCTTTGTTCACACCTTTGCTCTTTCATTCATTCATTCATTCATTCACTGACATTCATTGAGTTTCCACTTGTTATAAGACTCGGTCATGCTATGGGTTCCTTAAGGAACAATACTATATGAGATCTCTGTTTCTTGGTGCTTATGACTGAGCAGAAACATAAGTGCAACCTGCATGTTGAACAATTCTCACATAATGCGATCAGAAAGTGCTTTTTTTTTGTCTCCATCTGTCCCTTTAAATTTATTCCTCTGTCTTTGAATAAAATATTGGGATTTTTGTGGGTGATTTTCACATGATTAAAGGTCTCCTTATAGGTAAGTAATAAATCCAGCTACAGTCCAGCTGCAGTGACAATCACAGGTTTGCATTTTACTCCAGGTTATGATAATTTGCCTTTCCCAACTTCTAGGCTGCAGGCCACTCTGTTGCAATGGGAGAAGAGGAGCATGGTTGGCATCTGGAAGTCACTGGCTTGAGAATCACTTCCAGTGTCTCACACACTTCAGGGATGCTTAGTAACTTTTGAGGGGGCTTTTCACAGAGCCCTCTGCTTTTAATTTGAGATGATGGAGAAAGCATGCCTATCCTTACCTTATCCTGAAAGGGATGGCATCCAATGCCAGCCACCTCTTCATCAAACAACTCTTTTATGCAGCTCTTTCCTAAGCCTCTCAAACTTACTTTATAGGTTGGAGTTGAATGAACACACTAGCTTTCACTAGCCTCCTTGGATAAGTCCTGTAGACAGACCTGCCCCCTACATTAGCATGTGGCATTGATTGTCTTAGGACTTCAGTTTCAGTTTGTATCATGTTAAATACATAAGAGAAAAATAACTTCAAATAGGGAAAGCATTATTAAGAAAACTCGAGAAGCTGATGTAAAATAGAGAAATGAAGAGATTGGCTTTAGATTGCTAGGTGAGATCAACATCTCAGGGGAACCTGATTGATAAGGAGAAGTCCATGCACAGAGCAGGGCACAGGCCAGGCCAAGGAACAGAGAGCTAAAGACTTGATGACAGAATAGGTTTCACCTGTTCAAAGAGCAGACCAAACTTCTCTAGGCCTGAAGCTAAGCAAGGAAGGGAAAGGGGCTGTGGGATAATGGTTCCCAATTTCCAGTGTGCATCACAATCACCTGAGGGCGTCTTAAAACACAGGTTCCTGGGACCCACCCAAGAGATCTGGTGGGTGTTGATGCTCCCAGGTGGTCTTAATGTTGCAGAGAGGCTGGGTAAGGTGACTGGAGGTCAGAAAAAAAAAGTGAGGAGCCAGAGATAGGAGTGTGGCTTTTATTTTAATACATTGGGAAGTTATAAGATAGTGGAGCAACATGATCTAATTTGAAGTTTCTAAAGATGTCTCTGGCTGTTTTTGGACAAAAAGACTAGGGGAGAAGACAGGTTTGGGAGAGAAGAGAAGGCAGGTGAGGCAGGAGGGAAGGAAAGTATGGCAGGGGCAGTAGACACTCACTAGTTCTTGCTTTTGTTCTGGCAAAGAATGATAGTGGTTTCATGAGCATGGCTGTGGTGGAGATGTGGAAAAGTAGTAGGCTTGGGATATTTTCAGGAGGTTAAGATGACAGGAATGTTTTATAATGTAAGCGGAATATGGAAAGAGGAATCGTTTCCAAAATCTGGACTCATGATTATATCCTGTTTCTTTAAGAACAATTATTACATTTTAACGGTTTCTAAATTTCCCCATAGTATCTGGCATATGGTTTGGAACCTAGTAGCTCTTCAATTAAAAAAAAGATGGAATCAAACAAGATTCAAGCAATTTCTACATAAACAAATCATGCTTATAGCACTTTCAAATACAAATAAAAAGTTATTCAGAAAATTTGAGTGGCATAGAAATAAATCGAATTTGGAAATGGATTGTTTGTTCTAGTAATTGAAGTAAAGTAAATAAAAATGAAGTTTGGGAATGGGTTAAATTCAGGAAATGTTAAAGTTTCATTTCCACTACCTCCAAGGAACCCATTCTGGCAATAGTTTTTTTCCTTCTAGAAAAAAGAAAAAATGCTTAGAAAAGACTTAAAGCTTTTGTCCCAGAGCAAACAACACAGTGGGCTCACACTTGCATCCTTCCCTTGTCTAACCATATTTGTTTTTTACATTAGGTTAAAGTGAATATCAAGATCAGTGTTGAAACTTAAACAATGCATAAAAGGAAAAAATGATTAGATTGTATATGAAATATATAGAAGCTTTTTTCATGATAAGAGGTATAACAGCAGGTATGAGGTCTGAAGATAGGGATTATGGCAAGAGTGTATACAATTTTTAGAGTCATACGGCAGCTTCATACACATTCCTTTCATCTCTTCCAATGAGTATTTGCCTGTTTCATGGCAATTGATAAAGTGTAGCCTCCAGTGTAATCATCTTAATTGAGCTCAGCAATTTATCTATCTTAGTAATATCTTCCAGTATTGATATAATTATGAAAGAAGACCGTATTAAACACTAGGAAAAATTCTCAAACTTACTTTTAGCTTTGCTTACAAAATGTGTTAGGTAACTACTTTAACTCTCAAAGACAGGTTTTAGAAATGACAGATCTTTGAGGACATTCTGAAATGGTAAGAAAATTTTATCCCATTGTCAATATCTCCTTCTCTCATAGCACTTAAAATTCTAAATAGGCCTGTAAGATTTACATAGATAGCATTATTTTTTTTTTTAACACACTAACTGACATTTCGTGCTTAAGCACTAAGAGACTCAAATTTAGGATTGGGAGGGAAAAGGCAGAAGTTGACCCAATTACCCAGATTTTATTCTCTAAAACAATATACCAGTAAAAGCCTTTGACAACTGTGTGTGTGTGTGTGTGTGTGTGTGTGTGTGTGTGTACATATATATATGTGTGTGTGTGGCCATATTGATTGCCTATAATCTTCCTTTCAGAGGGCAAATCAATTAAGCTCGATTTGGGAATATTGAGAGCAAAAATAAGAAATTGTAGCATTAAAAACTAAGAAATCATTCTAATTCTTCTGCTGAAGTAGTCACTGCAGATGGGTCTTAATGTCCTGGGAATCACCAAAATCCAAAATCAGCATGACAAAACAGAGATGGGAAATCTGAGTTGAGTTAATATAAATGGCTGAGTATTATAAAGGAGCAACTTTATGCGTTGAAAGACAACACGTACTTTAAGCAGATGGTAGAACAGTAGTAACTGATTTTGAAATTCAGATCTTATAAAGATAAAGAAGCCCACCACTTGCATCAGGAGGAAGGACTTGAGTAAGAGCAACCCCTGCCCAAGGCTGGGGGTCCCGCTGTCCCTGACACTAGTCCTTCTGGGTACAGCAAAGTAGTCATGACCTTGAGCCAAAAGTAGTCTTGGTGTCTGTGGAGCCTGGGCATGGGATGGAAAAGGAAGGTAATTGGAATGATGACTTGTTTTCCATGTTAGCAGAGAGAGAAACAAAAAAGAGAGTTCTTTGTCACTGGGGAGTCCTAAAAAGAGGAATAAGCATTTAGCAGGCTTTCTCCAGGAAATGACCAAAGAGAGAAACCCTGACCAATGAGTGTTCACAGTAATGCAGCCCCAGGAGAGAAGGCCTCTGTTTGGAGAGGGATTTTTCCTTTGTTTTGTTAAAAGTGCTGGATCAAATCCTTCTCACCTGAATGTAGCTTCTTCCAAAGAAACAATAGTTTCCAAACATAACCAAGAATGTTCCAAGTGACTGGTGGGTAGTTAAATTTTCACCCATTTGTGTTAAGATGCGAAAAATAATGGCAATCAGTTTGCTTTCCATGATATAAAGTCTATTTGATTTATAAGACTGTTTTCATTTTGAGATTGTATTTTTCCCATGTTTTCAGTATTAAGATATCATTTAATTTATGAAAATGGCACTAGGGTGGTAATAATTTTATAAATATATTTGAATTTTAAATCACTTTCAAATTTAAAAAAATATGTTCAGACATACTCAAAAAATAGTACTTAAGGAAATCAAGGAAGAGGTTTTATGTCTTATTTTACTTCTAAATGGAGATATAAGGAAGATTTCACAGAGAAGGGAGTTTTGTTTTTAAAGCTAGATCCTGAAAGACAGAAGGAATCACACAGCTAGAAATGAAGTAGAACATTCCAGGAAGCAGTAGCACAGTAAGCAAAGGTGGAAAAGAGCTTTGCGTGTTTGGGGGAAAGTGGACATTTCAGTTTGCTTGTAATGGAGAGTTTGCAGAAGAAAGAAATAGACAATAAAATGTAAAGATTAGATAATGCCAAGCTGTGGAAGAGCAAAATGAGACACTTATTTTGTTAAACATTGATGGTGATTCAGGGATGCAAAACTGTAAAAGCAAAGGAGGAGAAAGGGAATTTCATTTTTACTTCCTTTCTTTTCATTACATAAAGGTACCTTTTTTCACATGAGTAAGGTGACAACATCATGTCTCAACCAGTTGAACTTTGAATCTTGCATAGAAACGAACTCCCATCTTTTAAATTTCTGGCATGAATTGTGCCAATTACTAAAGGGCCCCAACCAAACAAAAAGTGCCAAGTGGGATGAACAAAAAGAATTAAGGACCCCTATAAGGCCATTTCAGCAATAATCCACTCTGAAATTTTCACATGTCATGGCCCCCAAATTGCAGTAAACTTAAGATGTCTCCTTATTAACCCTATTCCCAGCTACCTCCACCTCTCCTGTGTCCTACACCCTGATCCAACAGGAATTTATGACTCCAAATTTTGTTGTCTCCTCTATTGACAGTAAAAAGAACAGTCTCTACTGAAACCCAATTCTGGGAAACCTCGTTCAGTCCAGTTTGGGAATCACAACACATCACTATTTGTCACTGAAATTGATTTGTAAAAGAAATACTTTCATCCACTTATCTTTCGACTTCTCTGGTTTGAATATGTGAAGTTTTCAATTATGAGTCAAACCAGAAGTGGGATTTTAGAATATCCCTGAGCCTCTTAAATTGGTTTCCTACTCACCCTCTCCCATCACCTCCTTTCCTATTGAGATTAAGGAATGTATAAAATACAACCTGTTACTGCCAGGAGGGATTACTACTATATATTATCACTCACAGCTCATTAACCTCGCAGCCCTGCTAACTAAGAAAATCCTCTCTAATGAGGTTTCCCTTGACTGCACTAAAGAACAAAAGGTCTAAAAGTTTTCCCTATTACCAATGTTCCTCAAATTATTGCACTGTAATTAAAATGTAACTTTGAGGCCAAAGAAGAAGAAGAAGAAAAAAAAACAGGTTTAATTTGGTTTAAACTTTAAGAAAGTCCTTGTAGAAAACTTCTGCTTTGTCCTTTGGTAGCAACTAAACCTTAGGAAACCATCCAGATTGTGGAAGATGATTTTACTCATTATACCTGGATTGTTCCTACATCACTCAAGGAGGTCAGTGTAGATCCAGATAGTTCAGACTGAAATGCTTTTGTAATAGGGAATGTAAAAGTGAATTTCTCACTTCAGTGATCTAAACAGACTCTTTCTTTTGGTACAGTAATTCCCTAGATAAAAGTACATGTCTACTTTCCTTGGCCTACAAGACCTTGTAACTAGGATTGGGATTGGTAAATTGCTGGATCCTAATATAGTCCTTATTCAGAGCCCTGGAGACAGGGTTATTTGTACGGTTGTATCACAGGAATCTTAAGGAGGAGAGTTGTAGATAAAACAAACAGAAGGAGCTGTGTTCCCAGGAGAAATTTATAATCTGGTGAAGTTGCTAGAATTAAGTATCCTCACCTCTGAGCTTTGAGTTTTTAAATGCCCAAAATGCAAATAATAATTACCTCTTTTAGCTTCCTTGGAAGCCTGATTTATGTGTGTAACGTGTCCTCAGAGGAACTCGCTAAAGAGTTAGGGACTCTTAGTCTGGAAAATGAAGGCTGAGAAGGGAATACAACCACTGCTTCTAAAATGGTGAAGGGACCTGCTTGAGGGAACACAACCTTGACCACTGAATCCTGGAAGACTAATTAGCAAGTCTAGGTCCTCTTGAAACTCAAACAGTTTAAGTTTAAGGCATCGAAGATAAGTCTTGCTCCACAAATGAAGAGTAAACACATGGAACTCATTAAGCAAAAATAATTACAATTTGAAAAGAAAGAAAACTTCAAATTTTGGATCACACATTCATAACAAGATTCTAAAGGGCTCTCAAATATTTAGGACACAGTCCTGATCGTGCGTGCAGGTCAAGAAGAAAAACCCATGAACCCCATACCACAGTGCAGCGATGCTAGGTTGTGTTTTAAAACCACTTGATTTATTGAAGATAGCATTGTTTGTGTCTTCTTTGGAACTTCAGAAATGGTTCACAGAGAGATATGACTCTACAATAGGAGGCATTTCCACAGTGTGTCCATAAGGGGGAAGGGGGAAGAATTAAATCTGCGGTAGGCATGCAGAACAGATTCCATTAGCACCTCTGCCTTTATACTCATAGATTCCTTAATTTTTTGGCTATTAATTAGTTAATTCAACTCATAAATGAGGAGCTTTATGCTATTTGTTAAGGCTGTAATGAAAATTAAGACATATTCTTCCCCGTTGTCAAAGAGCTTCATGGATCATCTTGTGAAAAATAAGAAGATTGGGGACCCAAAAACTTCCATTCTAGTTCTACTTACAATGCTAATTTATATTAATATGAGAAACTGATTTGTTCACTCTGGGCTAAAATCTCTTCCTGTGATATTGGAGATAAAATACCCATCTTCCAATATCATTAGACAGTTGTGAATACTAAATATTACAAACTCTATGAAAGTGTTTTGAAAAGTAAGCAACACCATACAAATGCAAAGTATGTTCGTCAATAATATTGCCAAAATTCAGAAAATTTCTGTTTGCTTATGCAAGTATTTCACAAAATAAAAAATAAAACAAATTAAACAATAAGACCCACAACTACAGCAACCAGAAAACCTCTGGTGACATATCCATAACTTTGACAACTTGGACAGATGCTTATGGCAAATTTGGTCTTGGCATTCTAGGAACTATGGAGTCAGTGGCTAGATTTTCTGAAGCTTACACAGGTAAACCCAATGTTTATGAGGATGGAATAAGCAACTCTCTAGCAGGATGGAATGATTTGTAAGTTATGATGTGTCCGGTGCTGTAATTTTTACTTTGGTGCTCTGGTACATGGTGTGCATACTAGGGATTTGGTGGAATTGGGCACTTCTGCATTAGGAATGAAGTGTGTTTACTTTGATCCCAGGACTGGGTTAGATACCTTGAATGATTTTGTGACAACAATTGTGGTTCATGCCCTACAGCTGTTTTAAATTTCCTACAGCCACCAAAAAATCATTAGAATCCAATATAAGAAAGTGTGTAATTAAGCACTACTCTTTGTAAGACAAATTGTAAGGGTTTAAAAGAGGGAGGAATTATGAGCTTTAATCATTTGATCATGAGAGTGGCAGAGAGAGCTAGCTGACCTCCAAATAATTGTTTTGCTCTCTCCTTGTTTTCCTTTCATAATGAGGAGTTTTACCAGGAGACATATGCCCAGCCAGGGTTATTTCCCAAGCCTCCTGCATCTAGAGCTGGCCATGTGACTAGGACATGGAGGCATGCTTCCCTCCACATCCTTCTCATCATCCAGTGGCTGAATGCACAGGGCTCCCAAGGCACTAGGTCAAGGAAGCTCTAAGAAGCCCAAGAATTCCGGCTTCTGGATCAAACCCAGAGGATACCACTGCAAACAAGGGACACCTGCATAGGACTCCAACCTAAACAAGAGATAATCTTTATTATGTTAAGCTAACAAATTTGGGGGTTATCAGTATAGCAGCTAGGTTCCCCTAACTAATACATTGGTCATTAAACACCAAATAAGTTGGGAGTGATTGTTCATTAGATAGACTTTCCCAAAGAAGTTATTCCAAAGAGCTAATTTGTACAAAGCAACAAAACACGAACCAATTTATGAACACTGATAGCTGTGGGAAATCTATCTTCCATAAAATGAAGATATAGTTGCAAGAAGTATCACAATTCAGACATTAAGTGAGAAACTAAGACCCAGTCCAGAATTGAAAATATATATATATATATATACACACAATGAACAGTGGAAACTTTTCAGTTAGCATGAAAGTTTCTTTTCTAAGTACTGGCAGAACCACTTCCTAAGTGTGACTGCAGTGTCCCTTTGAATCTGGAGAGAGGTGTAAAGTAGAAACTGAACGGAATTTGGGGTCAAGATTCATGGAGGAAAGACAGATGAGATAGGAGCGGCTCTCAAGAAACTTAGAAAAAGGCAAACCATAAAAGCTGAAAAAAATTACACAATCTTGAGGAAGGAAGAGGAGTTTGCTTTAAAATAGTTTTTCCAAAGCAGAGTACTGTTTCTACATTCCCTGAACATTGCTGAGAAAAAATAATAATAGTGGAATTGAGCCATTTTAGGATAAGGCTCACGAAGTACTTCATGTCTGCAAATGTCTCATATAGCCAGTGCCACACTGGTACTGACCCTTTATTATTTAGTATTTAAGGTAGTTCTAGAGAGCTTTCTAATTGCTTGTTCACAAGTAGCCCCAGGAATAATGTTTGGATTAATGAATCATTGATTAAAAAATAAATTGGATTTATCCACTATATATATATGTGTGTGTGCATGCATGAATACATACATACCCATGTGTTCAATACAATATTTCTTTCCATTTTAAAGATTTTTCTATGTTTTTAATAAATATCTAAATTGATGCCATGTTCTTTTCTAGATGAAGTGTAGAACACACACACACACATACACACACACATGCATGCATTTTATTAACTGAGCTTATTTGGTATCCAGAAAGCTACTATAACTTGGTATCACATGTTGAGCTTCTTACGAATCAGAACAAATTGCTGTTATTTTTCTTTCTGTTAAATGTTTGCTCAGTGGCACCAAAAAATGCTGGGGGAGACTGCATGAACTCCCCTAGAAGTCCCCTGTGATTTTCTATAGTCATCCGAAGAGGACTGAGGTATTTGAGATTTTATCTGGAACAATGCTGAGTTATTCTTGGGAGAACAAATCATTTGTGGTATCTAAAATTCATTCAGTTTAGCATGCCACAGGGTTTGCTTCTTTCAGACCTTGGGAAGGTAAAATACTGGATGCTTTCAACTAGAGGGAATGCTATATGTTCTCAAATAAATTGATGGTGATACTCTTTCAGCTCCTCATATACACAGATAATTATATTTCATTTTATTTTTGTACATTTTTCCATTAAAAAAGCAGGAGGAACAACACACATTTGTGAAGGAGGCAAGTGATCATGTGATGGGACCCTAAATACTTCTTCACCTTCACTACAGTAGACACTTGGTTTACCCTCTTCTATACTCCTTAACTCTCTATTAGTGTTTGTATCATCCATAAAAAATGGTAATAACAGTGTCATCTATCCCACTTGATCAATCTAACTCAAAGCAATGTTGTAACTTTCAAGTGAGATAAAACTGGCATAAACTTTTCTGTTTTTTACTCAGAATCAGGACTGCTATTGCTCAGGCAGGAAATAGGGTTATAACAAATCTATATTTAAAAGTTCTGGTTAAAATGATGTTATGGAAATGAAACCATGTAACTGTACAAAGAGGAAATAAAATTATTTACCGCATAAATTACCCCAGAATATAATGGCTTAAAACAATGTACATTTATCATCTCAGTTTCTGTGGGTCAGCAGCTAAAGAACAGCTTAGCTGGGTTCACTGCTTCAGGGTCTCTTTCTCGGTTGCAATTACTGGCTCGACTCTCATCTGAAGGCTCGACTGGAGAAGAACCCACTTCCAAGTTCTCTGACCTGGTTTTAGGGAGGGTTCAGTTCCTCGTGAACTGTTGCACTGATGGTCTCTGTCCATCACCAGCCATTAGCCAGAGCCTGTCCTTGGTTCCTTGTCATGTAAGCCTCTTCAGTGTGACAGCTATTATTTCCTTAAAGCCTGCAAAAGAGAAAGTCTACCAGCAAATGAAAGTTAAAATGTTCCACAACCAGATCACAGAGTGCTATCACATCAGTTTTGCCATATTCTATCGACTAGAAGCAATTCGCCTTGTTCAGCATCACGCTCAAGGGTGGGGATTGCACACAACATGAATACCTGTAGGGGGGGATCATTGTAAGTAATACCAGAAGCTGCCTGCAACAAATATTACTTGCTTTGCTTTAACACCATACTTTTCTTTTTAAAACTCACTTGTTGCTAAAGTAAGCAAACACAATTTATGTGCTTTGTAACAAGTGCCTTCAATTTGAAACTATAGATGTTTTTCTACATTCCAAACTCAGATATTCTATAGATAAATTAAGTCAGCAAATCATTACAATGCATTCAATAATGATAAGCCACAGTGCTAGGTGCTATGGAGAATGCTAAAAACATAAGACCTCAATCAGGTTATAATTGAGAAGGGAATTGAAAATTTATATATTTTAAGAGATCAATAATACTATCAGATACGTAAACATCTTACGGCTGTACAAGGTACATTGAACAACAACAAAAAAGTAACAGAGTTACTAAGTACTGTGAATTCAGGCATTGGAGAAATAATTATTATTTCAAAACTCCACAGAAGTGGAGGGATCTATACAGCTACACCATGTAAGGTCTATACAGTATTTTAAAGCAAGGATAGGAAAGCTAATAGAAATCAAATTGTAGAGTTTGGCTTAATTCTTCTAACATAGTGGAACCACTGAAGGCCTTTGAAATATGCAATAACAAAATAAAATAATCTTCTATGTAGACTGACTGGATAGAACTCTAAAGGATAAACTGTCATTTGAATCAGAATAAGGAAAATGCCTATAGGTAGAGGCCTAGCAGAGTGCAATGAAACTTGACTTTTGTTGTCAGGTTGACTTGAGATCAACAGCTCTGCCCTTCAGTGTTTGTGTGATCTTGAGAAGACAAGTAAGTCATCTTCCTAAGTCTCATTTTCCCCATCTGTAGAATGGGGACAATAGTAATATTTACCTTGTTTTTTGTGTTTTAAACCAAAAGATGAATCTGTGTTCTTAGTGGACTAGCTGAAGAGAATGCGTTTTCACTAATTGTTAGTTCCTACCACCATCATCATCACTTTTATTATTATTATCATTGTTGAGTAAATACTACACATTGGGAAAGCAAATGTCAGTTTTTACCTGTTAAAACACAGATATTAATAAACTAAACAGAAACTAAAAGATGGCTTTTGTATCCAATTTTTAAACTGGAAAGAATGAGTGCTTTACTCAGTGCCAGACAGAACTTAAAGTTCTAGCTCTGCTGCTTAACACCTCACCTCTCTCACTGCTTCTCTCACACTACATCTGAGCCAGTAGGCCCTGCCACACCTAGTAAAGTGCCCTTTATTGGACGAAGGCAGGTGTGTTATTTTAATTTAAAAGAAATCTGGACTTTTTCAAAATCAATGGAAGCATGTATCCTTTGATCTAGTACAATGTTGTCAGATAGAGTATATATTTGTCAGTGTTTATGGCTTGAGATTGTGACCATTTCTTTCTTTCATTATATATATATATTGTTGTCTTATTTATTTTTGCATTCTTTTTCATTTTCTTTTTAGTTTTCCGTTAGTGAGGTTTAACCCAAAACTCAAAGTATCTTATAGCATCCAGATCATGTTACCTTTACTCAGGTCCCTCCTCATGCTAATGAGTTTTGCTCCACCTTTGGGTAGGGGCTTTGAAGAGGTGATTTGCTCAGGAGAGTCGACAGAATAATTTTGGATTCACCAGGATGAGGAAGCGGGGTGGGGGGTAGGGTAGGTGAGATGAAAAAGGGTAAGAAGAACCAATAAGGTGATTTTCCTTGCTTGAAATATGACCATTTCATGAGTGCTTGGTATGAGTGGATTTGAACAGTTGGTTTGTTTTTGAAAACCAGGGTAGTTGGCTGTGTTGCAAGTCTTCAAGATGTAGAAAGAATAAAAACTAGTAACTCAGGGTTAGAAATGGGACCTTGAAAACAGAGCGTCACCTCCAGCCCTGCCTCCAGCCAGAAATAGGGGTCAGACTCCGAAGCTTTGTTGGATGTGAAATCACTTTTGCTACTATCTTGAGGAGATGGGAGGCATTTCCATCATAGTTAATTTGGGAAGATGTTAGAGAAAAGACTAAAGTTACCAGTATACTGTTAATCTCTGATTCACTATCTTGATTCCATCAAATAATAAGTGAAATATTTAGAGTAATAAGGATGAGAAAATATTTCTATGTAGCTTTACTGTTTTGATGGAAAATAGGTTTCCTAATCTGAGTGGCAAAGTTAGGCCTCCTGCAGGTCAACTTTCTTCAGTACAACTGAGAAGCATTTCCTGCATAAAAGTTATCCCACCGAGCTTGGTCAGCCATTTGGAAAGTGAGGGTAATACAAAGGAAAGAAAGTTGCCAGCACTACTAGAAAAATAACTGAATGCTTACCAAGGACCCAGCGTAAGTATGTGGCTGAAATCTCAATAAAAACTTGTTAATTAGTTCATTAGACTTTGTCAGGCCCATGCAGAGAGGTGAATAGAGAGAATCTCTACTCTTGGCTTGGTATGTAAACCTCCTCAAATCCAGTCTTCTCTCCTGTAGTTCTTTTCATGACTTTCCTGGCCATGTCTCTGAACAAAGTCTGCGAGGCAAAACCACCTTCTCCCCATGCCCAAATTTGTCTTCCTACCACAATTTCTATTATACAAGTTTTACTAAAATCATATTTATTAAGCTTCTGAACTGTACATGGAACCTGACCTGAACAATGGTCCCCTTTGCTTTTCCATTTGATTGTTTTGGGTTTTGTTCTGATACGGAATTACTCCCAAATCTGATTAGCTGAGAGTCATTTTTGTTGGAAGTAAGAAGAAAAAGGAAAAATGAATAATTTCAAGCAAAGGAAACAATACATTGATGGTGGGAACAGTTTGTGTAACCAAGGGGTAACTCAATTGTCTTGGAGATGAGAAAAGATAGAAGTATGATGAGATCATTTTTACTATCCCTTACTATCTCCTTACTATCTTGATATATGGTAGTAATTTGATTCATCTTAGAATAATCAGGCTGACTTAATATTCTTGAATTTGTTCAGAGGCTAGAAATGCAACATCACAATATTCCTTTTCTGAGTGATTAATTTAACAACTTATGTGCTTGCTATTTTTCACTATATTTTTCTGTGCTTACGTATATCAAATTGATAGTCTCTAGTCCCAGGAAGGGATACTTTCCAAGAAGATAATCTCAGCAGCTTGTACCTTCAAAATTGTTTGGAATAAAAAGGATTGAAAATCTCATAGACATATTTGTTGATGGAAAATTGTCTTAGAAGGCCAGGGTTAGAACTTCATCATGTTGAAAATAAATGGAGATAATTGTAAAGAATGAGGAGTGATGAGTCAGAAACAATTCCTGGCCCATGAAAATGGAAATAGTTACTTTGGAACATAGAGAAAGTTATTCTGTTTATAACATTGGATGGAAGTATACTAATCAATAAAATATGGGAGTTCTAAATCTTCCTAGAGCAATTCCTTGAAATAAGAAGGTAAAATTTTTTTTTAAAAGAAGTAAATATTGTTGTTTTCCACAAACAATGTCTCTGGAAAATTTATTACAAAAATATTGACCATGTCTCCTGTCCCTGAATTTACAAAACTCATTGATCCCTTCCTTTTGGTCGGTATATACAGAATCAAATGGAAACTTTACAGGAGACTGCTATATATTCCAAACCGATTTTTTACCTTTTTTCACTGGATTGTCAAACACATCAATTCCCCAAATAGGCAGAAGCTGCCCACAAGGTGTGAGGATTAATTCTATGTGTGAGAATATCCTGACCTGAAGTCCAAAGAAAAATTCATCAAGTCGTCCCATTGCCAAGGTTGACAATGGAAGTTATGCGAAGAGAATTTTCAATTCTTAAAGAATCACCTGAGCATGTATTACAAGGATCAGCAAACTGTTCTGTAAAAGGCCAGAAAGTAAATATGTACATTTGACTTTGTGGGCCATGTGGGCACAGTCCCGCTATTCAACTCTAATGTGGTGGCACAAAGACACATACATAAGTGAATATGGCTATGTTCCAATAAAGCTTTATCTGTGGGCACTGACATTTGAATTTCAGATAATTCTCAAATTTCATGAAATATTCTTCTTTTGATTTTCTTCAGCCACCTAAAAATGTATAACTTTGTGGGTTGCTCCAAACACTCAACTGATTTGGCCTATAGGTCATAGATTTTCCAATCTCTGATGTATTTGAATGTAGTATATCAAAATTGTTTTGCTGTAGTTCCCATGGCAGTTGTCAAAATAAAGAGCTAATCTGAATACATTATATAATAAAGGATAATAAGGGGGTCTATGCAAAAGAGGAAATTTTGCAGGTAGAAATGAAGATATTCACTAGCAAGAACCTAAAGTAGATACTACATCCAGTCCCCTGTTCCCAGACACATATCCTGGGATTACAAACACTTCTTCAAAGACCATTGTCTTATTAGCTCACCTGGGAGATAAGAAAGTATTCCTTAGGCATTTATAGGAGGAGTCCAGGCTCCATGCTTGGTTCTGCTCCTAACCAGTGAGTTACATGCCCTCAAACAAACAGGGAGTCTTTCCTGGTTTTGGTCTTTCTCCAAAAATAAGATACACTTAGTGCTCTCCAGTGACCCGTTTGGGGTCCAACCTAGCAGGATTTCCTTCAGGTGAATATTTTCTAGACTATTCATTACTGAATTTCCTTCTTATAAAAACATGCATTTTATGAGTAGGCACTCATCAAGGCAACCTTCTGTTGAATTCCAGTAGCTTTTTTCATTTAAGATTAGTACTATTTAATAGGCAAGTTCTTTCAGGTATTGCCACATGGTAAACCTCTCGATGATCATGTAAATGAACATGTTTTTCACAAATTTAGGCATTTAGCAAATGCTCAAGAAATGTCTTTTAGTTTCTATTCTGACAACATTGTTCCCCAAGTGTTCAATGATATGTACTTTTCATGCCTTATTGTATTTCTGATGGTGACAATGATAAAAGCATTCTGTATTCTTTAGCTTAAACTTTCCAGGTTGTTTATTTTTATGTGTATATTTGTGTGTGCATGTACGTGCTATTGTAGAAACCAGAAAATATTCTGGTGAAACAGTGAGCTTTCCTTTTCATTCCCATCCCCATTAATGCCCAATGAGAACAATCCTTAAAAGACAATTTGCCAATAATTTTCTAGGGCCAATCTAGCTGTTTTACTTTCTTTCTTTTTTTTTTTCTTTCACTAGTCCCAATCTCACAGTCTAGATAAAATAATCATAAAGCAGCTTATTCTATACTTAACAACAATGGCTGAATCATAGGGTATGTGAAATGTAAAAAAAAGTGATTTTTCATATCTTTAAAAAAGTTTTTTGAGTTGGGGTTTACTTAAAAGTCTTTCGTCAGTATTTCAGCATTTGTGCTTCTGTGCTTTGTTTTTGTTCTACAATTAGGACAGAGTTCAGAAAAGGTCATAGTCTTATTTTCTTCTGAAGCATTTTGCCCAGTCTAAATATATTTCTGGATTATAGTGCATCAAACATCCCACACAATTTCTAGATTTGATAAACTAGCGTTCAAGACAAAAAAGAAACCAATAACATCTGATAATAGAGCTTTGGTCAGGCAAACCTTATTTTTTTAACAGGGTAAAAATATGACCCTCTCTGCTCCACCAATTTTTTTTTCTTGGTATATAGTTACTGTGCTTAAGAACAAGAGAGGAACAAAGAATAAAGTTAATGGAGCCTTATTAGAAGATAATTAGAAATGAAATACACATTTGTTTAGTATACTGTAAATGCAAATTTTGTGAAATGTGTAAGATTTGAAGGAAATTGAAAACATTAGCCTTCCATCTTTTCAGAAATAAATATGGGTAAATTAAGAAAATCAATTAAGATATAAACACAGCAGGCTCGATAGTTTCGAGGTAAAAAGATAGCAGATCAAATGATTTCAGGAAGAGACAGAAAGAGCTCAGCATGCAGCAAAGAATAGCATATGAAGTTTGTCAGTCTCACCAGAAACTAATAGGAAGTGAAAGCATAAAAAATGAAATGATCAGAGAAAATGAATACGGACCTTCAGAACAGGAAGACTGCGAAAATTTTGCTACAGCTAATGGGGAACCACAAAAAAGAAAAAAGACAAAGAACAAAAGGTATACTTAGAATAGCGTTTTTGCAAATTCCCAGTAATTGAATAAAACAGAAATCTCCAAGTGTTACTACCTAAGAGTTATGGTACTGTCTATTTCCTGCTTCTGACATCCGATCTTGGCGTCCACCAGGTGAGACACCAAGGTGAGAATTCCAACTACCTTGCTGAAAGTAATATTTGGAGATGCCCTGAGAATGCATGGGGAGGGAGAGAGACCCAGATCAACCCATTCTTGCAGCCATTCCACCCCCCTGCCCCACCCGCCGCCATGGTGCCAAACATGTGACTAAAGCCATCAGGTGACTATCAGATCAGCCCGGGTGTCAGCTAAATATCACTGAGTAGCTCATCTGAACCAGCCCCAATTCCTGAGTCAATAAAATCACAGGATGAAATAAATGATTGTTGTTTGAAATAGCAAGTTTGGGGATTGCTTCTTACATAGTCATAGACAATCAGAAATGGAGTGTTACTGTAACAAAAATCTAAGACATGCTCATCTACAGGCCAGATAAAGAGGATCCCCTTTATGAAGTGGCCAAATGTTTGTCAACACTATCACCTATGGTACTAGAGAGGGGATTTAGAGCTCATGGATTTCACTGGGTAGGTTTTCAGGACAGTATTTAGAAAGGGCCCACATACTTCTAACTTATTATAAAGAAAGAGATGAACTGAAGGAAATGTTAAGTTATTGTGAAGAATTTAGAAGAAATATAGACTTTGAAATAAGTTTGAAATCAGAATATTTTTCATTTTTAATTTATCCCAGAAATAAGATTTTTCGAAGTAAGAAATGGCTTTAGGGCAAATAACAAGTTCCATTGGCCTACCAGAAAAGCACTTCCTCTTAGTAAAGGTCTCTGGCTTATGACTATAAGTACTTTTCTGAAGACCTCAGGACAATTTAAGGGCATATTAGGACTTCTAATAGTCTCAAGAGTGTTCCTAGTAGACAATTTCACTTAAGCAGTAGAATTCCTAACAATCTTAAAGGTCTTATTCCATAGCAGCTTGTTGGGGCCCTAAGCAGAGAATTACTTACTTTAAAGAGACTAGAATTACATAGGCTTTATTTAATGGAATGGATTACAATTAGAGCCACATGTAATCCATATCTGAAGTAATTACGCTAGTAAAGACTGAAAAGTAGAAATGTAGTACAAATGAAAAAGAACCATTTGGACCCCTCACCTACCACACAAGAAGTTTAAGAAAACAACTCAGCTGCAGAAATGGGTTACTTCCCATGACAAATAAAATATTGTTCAGAGAGCAGAGGAAAGAGCCATGAAGGATCATTTCCAGTGAGTAGAAATGCACACTAATCAATGAACTGAGAACATGTACCTATCTAAATTTCAGAAATGCTATGAGCCAATGACTTCTATATATGTGCTAATTCTCTATTTCTATAGAAGTGTCTACTGTTGAAAATAAGGGTAGAGATTATATAAAAGCTGCTTGTGAACAACCTGGCCACTTTTGAAATTCATGACAAATGACAATGCATTGGGTCTGTATCCCTGGAATTTAAAATGTACTATACCCAGAAGTTTAAAGAATAAATTTATTTTATATATAGGATAGCTTCTGCCATTATTGTTTATGGGTATGTGATTTGGATTATTCAGAAAATAGAAGTTTAACTATCCTAGCTCTCATTGTGTATTGGGTATGAGTGGTCAGATAACTTGTCTCTTAGATTTCAGAACTTGGGGTGTGACCACCATGCTATAAGAAAGCCCTATCAACCCTATGGAGAGGCCCATTTACAGAAGAACTAAGATACCCAGCTTGTAGTCTGAGTAAACTCAGAGATGACAGCTGATACCACTTACCAGACATGTGAGTAAACCATTTACTTGGAAGCGAATACTTCAACCTCAGTTATATTGCCCTAACTGATATCATGTGAAGCAGAGATGAGCATATCCACTGAACCCTGCCAAAATTATAGATTCATAAACAAAGCAAAGTTCTGCACCATTTTAAGCCATTGAGTTTGTCATGTAACAATAGTCTGAACAGTTTTGTAAGGCAGAGGACAGAATGAAGCTTCCCAGGATTCCAAGCAGGTGGGCAAATAAGCAGATCATGAATGTAGACAGCTCACCTCAGTTTGAAAGGTATAAGAAACAAATGCAGCTTTGATATCAATGAAGATTGTAGGATATATATCCATGCACATAAGGTACAAGAGATATAAACATTAGTAATATAATTCAGAAATTTCATAATGGTAATTGTAGTTAAGAGGCATTACTAAGGCAAAGTTGAAATTGTTATAAAAAGTGGTTCTCATATATTCCTGGAGAGCTGATTATCTACAGATAATAGGCTTTATCATTACTGGATGCAGCAGAAGTAGAGAAACCTCTGTCATTCTTACCACAATGGGAGAAAAAAAAAGAATTACCAAGGGAAAAAAGGAATTATAACCAATTCTTCTGTCAAAAACCCTGTGATTGTAGGTAGAGCAAATCACTCTTGGCTTGAAGAATAGTATTTCATTAGACAGAAGATAAGAAATGATCTAAGAGTAGAGATTATGTGAGAGAATAAGTTAGTAAATGAGATAGAGACTTTGGAAATTCATGATAAATGACAATGGATTGGGTCTGTATCCCTGGATAATTTAAAATGTACTATACCTAGGAGTTTAAAGAATGGAATTATTTTATATACAGTATAGCTTCTGCCATTACTTTTTATGGGTATGTGATTTGGAGGATTTGGAAAATAGAAAGAAAAAAAAAGGAAGGACAAATTTAACTATATTCATAAAAAAACGCACTCAATCTTTGAATCAAAAGCCTCTTATTGATAATTATAATGGCAGAATTTTAGGGAAGAATGCATCGCTCTTGATATCCACACTGTTCCAGGGCCATAGGAAATGACTGTGTTTTCCCTGATGGAAAGGTTCATTTTGTTTGGCGGTTGGATCTTATGTTATCACATAACCTGACATATATTTGATGGGAGTACTGAGGGACATAATTTCAATAGGAAAAGCATTTGAACACAGTCAAGTCCTATGCGGGGAGCAAAAGCAAGCATGGATGTTGTTCCGTGGGGATAGTCACTTGGAACTCGCTGGGATTTTGTAGAAATGAGAGGCCATTCAAACAACCTCTCACTGCACTCTTTGCCTTGTAAATACTAATTTAAGATTAGGTGAAATTAAAAGGCACACAGCCAACTTGTAAAATAAGATTGAATTACAGAAGAGAAAATAAATTAGGCTTCTATATATGAAACTAGTTCAAGATCCTTGATTCAAACCAATAAAACTAAAGAATTGTTTCATATTTTTCATGAGGAAAACAATCTCATCAAAAACACATTCGGAGGCGGTGCACAGAAAGCTCAGAGGTAAATTCTTGCCTGCCATCCGGGAGTCCCGGGTTTGATTCCCAGCCCACACACACCCCGCCCCCACAAAAAAATTCAACAAATGGTGCTGTGATAATGGGATAGTCACAAGGAAAAGAATGAAATGTGACCCGCCGCCCCCCCCCCCCACCGCATAGCATACAAAAAAATTAAACCATATTAGAAGTAGGTTAGTGATTGTGCATGAGTAGGTCGGAGGGTAAAGGTTCTTCACTTCTCACTCTCCTCTACCTCTGCTACACTCATGTTCTCCATGGCTCTGCATTGGGCTCCCCCAGTAGCTGGGTTATACCTAGAACCTCCTCATCATTGCCTCATTGCTCTTTATATTTGTAAAGTTTCACCCACATTAAAGACTCAGTCAATGTCACTCAGAGGCCTGCTGTGGCTGTTTGTCAATGTGGATTATTTTTCTCTTCTGAAAACATAGAACACTATAACCATATGCATGTGTCATTATTATTTACTTCCTTGTATGTTTATTTGACGCTTTTGAGTATGCATGATTGTCCAAATACATTCAGGCAACAAATATTTCTGAGATGACTAATGGCCAACAAATAGAAATATACTAGAATAAATCAATCAGAAATTAGTTATTGAATATCTCCTATGTGAAATTATTAACTAGAACCTGCTTTCTTGCCAGCCTTCTCACCTGTGTCAATTAACATGTGATTCTTTATTAGTGCAAAGAGCTTCCTTTTATTCACAGCTTGAACAACACTTGACAGTCATTTTCTCTGAAGTTTGAGAGGTAAGAATATTATTGTAATCGGTGTTTTAATTTTCCTTTCTTTGGTAATTGCAGGGGTGAACATTTTTAATGTACTTACCAACTTATTCTCCATTCTAGGTCATGGAAGGCATAGGCATTACCTTTTCTGACTGTAGTGGAGAGGAAACACAATCTTCTCTTTCCCTTGCTTTGCCCCATTCTCTAGGTTTTCACTAGTTCTGTTGTAGAAACATACTCCCCTTAGGCTTACTACCCCTATGACTACAAGTTTTTGCACATTTCTCTAAAAGCTCATCAACTTTCATTGTTCCCTAGGTCCTATTTTGTTGATGTGTATATTGTGAATTTTCCTAGCTTTAGAGAATACGAATTACTTCAAAGCTAAAGCCAAAAGAATGTGCAAAATTTCCTATAGGAGAATAAGTAAGACAGTTCTAGAAAGCTTAAAAACAACCCCCAGTATGGAGAGGCAGAAATATCAATTTGTAAGAAAAAGCAGCAAACACTACAAACAAAACATAGTTTGAACATAGTGTAAAAAGGTTAAAATTTGAATTTATCAGATGAGGATTTTGATTCCAGACTCCCTTTTCTATTAAGCAGGAACCATATTAATGGAGTTTTGAATTTCCTCACAGACTTCATTGCAAGGATCTGATGAGTGAATTTAGGTGAACGTGGAAGATGCATAAAGTTGTAAAGTCTCAGGATTTAAAAATATATTAGACATGATAAATGTTTAAGTATTCAATGATTTTGAAGTAGAATCATGGAAGTGTAAGTTAAAAGGAAAAGTGATGCAAAATTTTTGCCTTGACTTTTAGTCATATCTAAAACTAAGAAGCAGACAAACAAGGAGTTAAAAAAAAAAAATCTTGACAGCTTTAGCTGTCATGGTGTTCATTCTGGGTTGTAATGAAACACAATCTTATTTCCTATCTCTCAATGGGAGCTGGGTAAATTCAGTGGGATATTTGATACTTTTCTCTGAGAGTCACATCCATTATCACTTTTGGCATCTTATACCAAGGTTGTTATTTTCATTTCAGCATCATAAAAGAGGACATGGTATCTTGTGCTCTTGGCAGAGCTGGGTTCTGACTCATCTCCAGTTGCCATTCTCTGGGAAATGAGCCTGAAGGACTTTCATGGAATGGAATATCTCATAAGCCTATTGTCATTTAGTATTTGTGGATCAGGAGAAGGTGTGCCTTTCCTCTGCTCCCTCTCTAGAGCCCAAACTAACATTGTCATTTGGGGACTATATTTGCCAATTAGTCCTAAACACAATGCTGTTTGCATAAAGTAAACCTTCTATTGCCTCCAAGGGGAGAAATTTAGTCTAGTGCTGTTTTCTATTTACGTCAAATGGGATACTTAGCAGCCTCTAAGAACACGTGGTGAGGAGAGTTGGAATTGCTCAGCTTAGAAAAGGAAAGGAGTTCAAAAGTTAAATTGGGAAAGTCTTGGGTATTCACCTGTGTATGTTATATCAGTCATATCTGCTCTGAAAGTAAAATAGGGAAAGACAATTGTAATGAGGGCTTCCAAATGGGACAATATCTGTAATCAGACAAGGTACAGACATCTGCTGCAGGTTGCCAGGGAAAAATAAAATAACACAGAGACCACAAAAATGATGGTGGCTGCAAAAGAAGGCACTGGAGAGAATCTCCCCAGGCTCAAGCTTTCATAATTGGATTTTGAATATATTCATGAAAAGAAATTACAAGCATGAGAGAAAGAACTCCAGAGTTTATACAAATACAAATACATAGTTTTACAAAAAGACTGTGACAAATGTCAAAGGTGCTGCTAAAGGGCAGGATTGCCTAAATTCCAGAGAATAAATCTTTTGAACTGACAGGAAAATATCTTCTGCATCTGGAAGGAAAGGAATAAGTACAGTGTTTAATTGTGTTGGGGCTTACTGGGTAGAAAACAGTGTAACCGAGAAATTAAGAATTAACAAATGAATATGATTACTGAAATCATTGTATAGCTATATTGTAGAATAGGCAGACGTTAATACCTGAATTACTGAAACTCAACTAGTCTCACCCTTGTTTATACTTATTATTGTACTGATTGTTGTTTGGCCTGGTCTCAGCTTCATTTACAGTTGCTATGGTAATAGTTATTCTGGCTCAGTCTCAGCCCTGTTTACAAGTACTATTGTAACGGTTATTATAGCCTAGTCTCGGCCTGGTATATACTTGCTATTATAATGGTAACAACTCCAGCCTCCCCTTTGTTTGAATCCATAACAACTCTGAACTTCTTAGAATCTGGGAGACAGAGTTTTGGACCAAAAGCCCATCTGATTTCCTGCTTCGTGGAAAGCATTCCACTCTTTCTCTCTTTGAAACCATGGTGTCATGGATTGGCTGTTATGCACACAGGGCAGAGAACCCACTGCATTTGTCTGCTATCAACTGTGGGGACCAAACCAGGGAAAACAACATGGAGATGAGGCTCACTACCTCTCCAGCACAGAAGGACAGGATGTCCACAGAACGCTGCCTCTCTCTCTTGGTTCTGTCTCCCGAAGCTCTGAGTGAAAACTGCTGAGAAAGCAAACAGAACGCTTCTCTTCGAACCACGTAACACCAACACTAGGGTGGGTTTCACATTGATCTAGAGAGAAAGCCAGCTTCTTTTCAGCTGTTTCTGGTCGGGGTGCCTTGACATGAGTCAGTACAATTTATATACCTTTAATGAGAATTAAGACCTTAATTTCCACCACAGTCTCTAGATGGAAAAACCAAAATCTAGACCAAACTGGGAGACAGATTTCTAATTAGGAACAGAATGTTCTGATAAGGAATGGTAGAGATATGCAGTGGTCAAACAACAAAAATAAGCAAAGTCAGTGTTTTAATCCACTGGCAAGCTTAGGGGGATATGTATTTCAGCAAACTTTAGCCTGGCTTAATTTATGTTTGAATGAAATTCAGAGGACACTATTACTTCCCAAGTTCTTGTAACTTGGTATCTGTAATATTGAACTATTTATAATTCTCACCAGTTTTCATTTCTTTTTCTGTATTTACCAGTAAAAACCTAAAAGAGCATTGTTGATTTGTTTCAGAGACAGCAAGTTAAGAAAGAAACTAGAAAAGTTTCAGATTTTTCATTGACCCTTACAAGAAAGAAGTTCATGCGGAATATCAGGCAGAAGCTTGGTGGAACCCGCTCTTACCAGCTGTTGAGAGCCGATTGCGAGTAACTCTTGCCAACTCCACCACATGATGTCACCTTGGGACGGTAAAATCAGCCACAGAGGAAGTACTTACATTATGGAAATTGGCAAATGCTACAAAAATTGGGGATTTCTCCCTAGAGACAGAAAGCCATTAAATGTTTACCAGAACACAACTGAAGACAGGTGATGGCAACTAAAAGAGATCAGATATATCACTCTCCAAAAACCTGGAGTAAAATTAAAGTTGCTGATGGCAAGACAGCTCAGACGAGTAAGAACCTGAAGAGTGTTCAATATAGGAGGCCCTATTCTTCAAGCACCAAAAAAGAAAAATGCAATAAATAAACAAAGCAAAACAGTGGGCCATTACATAGCTGCAAGAAAAAGAAAGCAGTACTTAACTGAAGCTTATATTGCATGATGCATCCTTATATAGCAGTTTTCTAAGCATGGGCAACAACATGATCTTAATTTTCACAATGGCCACTGAAAGTTATTATTATCCATACTTTACAGATGAGGAAACTACTGCTCCATGGGGTGAAATGCTGCCCAAGGTCATACAGCTGGTATATGGCAAAAACAGCACAGCATTTTCCAGTTGCCTTTCCTACTACTTGATGCTGGAGGGAGAGCTGTATATTATGACTCAAACATTTTCCTAGAAGGCAAATGCTGTTTATTTAAAACTCTTCCTGGTTCAATTTGTTTCTTAGGTGTATGTGAGGAGTGGTGCTGCAGCCCCAAGCTCATTCCTCTTCTACTGCACAAGCTCAGCTTCATTGAGGTTCCGCATTGGTTGTCCACCAGATGTTCAATGTGATCTCCCTACTGAAGGTTGTGACAAAACCCCAGAGAGTAAAACGACGGCAATCTGTCAACCAGTCATCATTACATTTTTTTCCATTTTCCATTATTCTCCACCGTATGTCACTGTTTTTAGTGTGTAAATAGCTTGTAGTTTATTTCTGCTCATTTCTTCCACCAGTATTTTTAATTTTAATGACAGTAAACTGCTGAGAATATTCTTCAGAGCAAAACTACACTGTTCTACAGTGAAGAGAAAAGACAATAAGGACACATCCATTACTCTGAGAAATCCGGAGGTGCAGGGTACGATGCCATCAACAGCAGGACGTATGAGGGATGCCCTGATCCACATTTTAATCCCATCAGATTGTGGGTGAAAATTATGATAGAGTTGTTATGTGCCTACTAAAATCTCACAATTTAACTGAAAAAAGTTGATCTATCATCCAGCAAGCAACCAGAATTTGGGTTGATACCTAAAAGTATACAATGTTAAACTATTACCCTATTTCCATTCTCTTTTCCTGATTGCCTGTTCTTTTTAAATCTAATTCAATAAATCAATAAACGTTATTAACCAACATTAAGCATCAGCAAATCTGATAAGTACACAAACCTTAAACACAAACATGCCAACCATTTTCAGTGGGAACTTTAAAAATTTTCATAAACCTAGTGAAATTATACTTGGGTTTTGAAATATGAAAGCAATTTTACCTGGATATATAAATTAAGAAGAGTATATGACATACTAAGAAAAATATCATTAAAAGTCAGAGAGGTCATGTATATTGGTCTGATAAAATGACGTTTTCAGTTGGTACAATCTTGGAAGGTAAGGACTAAAAAATTAGTAAAAGATAGATTGTGAAGTGAAGAACTTCGAAAGATGGGCTTACTTTTCAGAAAATTTATTTAATAGGTCTGAGCACCATTGGAGTTGAAGAAGCCATCAGATGGGATGGGAGTAAGATTTGCATTTATACCTATACAAGTACTAGTTATCAAATGGTTATTGAATGTGAACTAAATACCCATTAATCCACCTCAAAATGATGTAATGTTTGTTTCTTCAGGAAATGACAGATAATTTTTTGCCAAACCAATCAAATCTACTCATTCGATGAAATGCAAGCTATTCCTTTTTTATTAACATTCAAAATTAAACTTATTTTTGTCAATTAAGTGTAAATTTCTGCTAATTAATAACATTTCTCTTAAGAAAGAGATATTGATTTTATTCCACTGAAGCAATTAATATACCTAATGGAAAGATTATAAGAAGAGAAGTTGAGTAGAAATTTTTGTCTTCTTAAAAATGATGAAAATTCCACACAAATTCAACATAACTGCTTTGATTCCAGAAATAAAATGGAGAGACACATAAATGTCTAGTTCTCTTTTTAAATTAAAAGGAAAATCTTGGCTATGTATATACAAAAAAAAAAATATATATATATATATATACAGTCAAAATATATATAATGTTAGATATATATAAAATACTCTATATAATTCCATCAGATTGTTGGTATGTACAGTAAATATATATAATATTTTATATATTATATATAATATGTATAAACCTAAACCTGTCCTGTATTATAATCTTTGCAGACTTAAATAATATGCAGCTCCTTAATTTGGCATTATACCTGTTATCATATATTGATGGAAAATAGCATATGTGTGTGTATACATACATATAAACACACACGCACAAAAGATGTAAACTAAGCAACTAAAATATTCAAGCATAGTTTTAACATTCTATTATTAACAGATAGTTTTTTAACTAATTTTCTTTTGTGTTATGAATATTGGACTGTTCATAGAGCATTAGCTGAAACCTAATTCACAATTGCCTCATCTATCTCAGTTGCATAAGGCGCTATAAACATCAGCAATTCTTCCATTGCTATTGAATATGGGAACTAGAAAACGACATTTTGAATGTAGATGCAAATTGAGTTTGCCAATGAAATTCTTCTGCTTATCCATTCACTCAGACAAGGTTTTTCTTGAGCAGGCATTGCAGCATTAAAAATGAGAAGTGTAAATTTAGACTCATAATATAATCTATGTTCATTATAAATAAGAACACTAGAAACCTTGGGAATAAAAATTGAAAGTCCCCACTGGGTTCATTACCCAGTTCCTTTTGTTTGCTTTTTCCTGAATTTCCCATTATTAGCTTATCTGCGTTTATGTGTCATAGCCCTTCACAACCAGTAGCATATCCCTTAAATTGGAGTGTAGATAAGAAAACGGCCTAAAGATAAGATAAATATGTGGATTTTTTTTTTTACAGGGACCAGGTTTCTATTTTTAAAAGGCATTAAAATAGGTACAGAACAAATAATTGATGTGTTCCAACCCATGAGATGGAGATCTGGCATTGGATCTGGATTACTTGCCCAGAGGGTCTTTCCATGAAAATTGTTTCCTTTTATCCCCAGAGATATCCCTTAGGCATGAAAATTAGGTTACTTTAATTTCGTTTCATGATCATCCTAGGTAAGGACACAATGCGTTATTCTCATTGCTGGACTCTTCAGCTTCATTCGCATGCATTAACCTTCATGGTATCTGTTGAGTTGCTCCATTCTTCGTATATCATGAATAATTTCATTAAATATTAAGAACTTACCCACATTGTGTCTTTGTGTATTTTTGAATATTTACAGTTTGTAATACTGAATAAATATGTAATAGGCGGGGTAGACTTTCTAAGGTTTTTAATATTGCTTAAACCTGTCATGTACTATAACCTTTGGGGGCTTATATCATATTCAGCTCCTTAATTTGTCATTAGAGCTGTTATCATATGTTGATGGGAAAATAACAACCATGTTGGGGCTCTCCAGTCACTAATAATTCCTATTTTGATTTGATTAGCATATAAATGTTCCTAGATTTATGCATTGTCAGGGGAAAATGGATTAAAAATGCTCCTCAGGGTTTTCTCTCTCTCTCTCATTGGAATCAGGCAAGAGAGAAAGAATCTTGTCATACATGAAACCTAACTTGCTTTTGTTCAAATCTTTGTTACGAAAGTTTCCAGAAATAAAATCTGGTTACTGATGGCATCAAAGGAGACTTTACTTCACAGTGCATGAACAGGGACCATTGACTAAAAGGAACTTTTTCTCATCTACTTTCCCTTTCTCTGAATATTCATGACATGGGTGGAAAGGTGGATAAAGAGTCTGCTTGTGGAGACATCTCAGCTAAGCCTCTGGCCAGATCATCTAATATATGACAGAGCACCTCCTCGGAGTAATCCTAAACAATGAGAACTCAGTCAACCAAAGTCTCAGATTACATTCCCACACATTTTTCTTCCTCTAATACACTGAAAAATCAAATGCATCTATTATGCCTAGCATGCCGCATTCAAAGTGCTCCTCGAGAACGTGACCAAATTGAATTTTGTGAAACCACAAAAGCATTATTGCAGTCATAAAGGCATAGCCCCTGAAAAATAGCATTTATTGCTTGAAAGAAGGTGAACATGGAAAGGGAGACTCAAGCCTTAAAGGAGCCCTAGATGAGCATTAAAGCTCTGTGAGAATAAAATGATCAAGCAGCAGGAAATCCCCTGATATGGCCAGTGAGTATCCTAGTTTTCAGGAATGAGCCTTCCTGTAGGAGGAAATTTGAAAGAAGAACTTAACTAAATCATGTGAATTCTGAATAATCAGATTTAAATCCATGTCTACCTAGGGATGAATGTGTCATCTCTCGATAAATTCACTGGATCAAAAGAAAATCTAATTCAAATGAACAGTTAAAGACAAAAACAATCATGGATGGGGAACAAAATAATATAATGCTTAGAAATATATCCTCAGAAAAACAACAAAAAAAGAGATTTTAAATTTACATTTATAGAAAAGATCAAAGAAATGATTTTATCCTGTTAAATTTATATTCATCTTCATGATCGGTTTTGAACTTCTATGTGTTGTTTTTCATTGCTAATCATTTTTTATCTTCTTGTTCTAAACAAGACTACATTTTGAAGGCCCAAGAATTTTTATCTCAAACTTGATCACATTTGAATTTCATCTTTCTCAAACCCATTCCCGAAGTTATGGGCTACACTTCCAATAAATTATCTTGCTGTTTTGCTTTGTGGCATGTGGAACATATGTCCCTTGAAAAATTACCAGTGGAACCTATTTTTCCTCATAAGTTACTCCCACTCCATTCCTCTTCTCTGTATCATTAAAAATTGGAGCCTTCTGAAATATTTAGTAGAATACTCAGAAATGTCCTGAGAATTTTACTACACTTTTGAGTTATGTATTTTTTTTTAGTGAAAGATACGTAAAACTGCCGACCATTTATTTGAACTATTTGCAATTTGCCTTTGAAAGTCTAGGGTAAAAATCTATATTTTCTCCCTGACTGTCATATGCTAGAAGGTGTCATGATCACTTTCTCCCTAGGTTCCTATCATTTCCACTTCACCAACTTATTCCTACACATTATATATAATTAGGGACAGGGTCATAGTTCCACCGAAGGTGCAACAGTAAGATTTAGAGGTGACTTAGAAGAAGAAACAATGAAAACCAGAACATGGTGAAACGTTATCTTCAAAATGTCAAAAAGAAATAGCTGAAAACCCTGAATATTATGTCCAATGTCAGTAAGCTTTAAGCATGAAAATGAATGAAAGGTTTTTCAGACAAAAAAACAAAACCCAAGTGAAATGCAAACACTAAAAGGTAGATTATTGTATCTTATTAGAGTAGTGAAAAAGGAAAAATGTGTAGATTGAGCTAAAGAAATGCTTATTATTATCTAAGAAAATTTTAAACATATATTAAAATTAAAATATATATAACACAGCTTATCAGCAGAAATACATGGAATTAAAATAATCAAAGACTTCTTAACTGTCTGGGAAGATATAAAAGTGATAACTTTTAGTAAAAGTAGATAATGCATCACAGTAAATCAGACTTTATTTCAAGAATGCAATTTTGGGTTAGTGTTTGAAAATCAATAGTGCAATTCATAACCTTGGTAAATAAGGAAGAATAATCATATCATACCAAAAGATGTAGAAAAAAGATGATAACATTCAAAACTAATTTATGACAGAAAGGAAACTTACATAGTCTTATACAAATATCTACAAAAAATTATAACTTAATGGTGAATATTGGAAATATCCTTCTGAAATTGGGAATTATACAATAATTTTTAGCATTACCATGTATAGTCAATATTGTACTAGAGGTTTTAACCTGTGCAATAAGTAAAGGAGAGGGGAAAATATTTAAAGATTGTTAAAAAAAATGTATTTGCAGCTTCTATGATTGAACATTACAAATCTAAAGTAATCTACAGAAATATTTTTGAATTATTGATGAATTTAGCAATACCAATGCATTTTCAAATAACCATATATCTGTATACTTGCTACAAACAGTGAGAATCCACATATTTTTAATGGCGTACATTAAAATGGCAAAATTCTTGGAGATAAATAAAACAAAGATATGAAAAATCCTCTATATGCAAAATCATAAAACACTATTAAAAGAAATTAAAGATAACCTAAATAAATAGAGGAACAGAGCATATTTGTAGTTTGCTATACTCAATGCTTTAAAGATAGAAATTCTCTTCTAATTGATCAATGCAATCTCAGGTAAAATCCTAGTAGGACTGTTTATTCTACCATTTGCATGGAAATACAAAAGTGCCCAAACAGCTGAAAGAGTAAGAAAGAAGAGCAAGGTAAGAAGACTTCTTTGTCTGCTTATAAAGGCTTTACAAAAATTATAAGAATTAAGACATTCTGATATTTACACAAAGATAGACAGTTGGACTAATTCAATAGAATACTTATCCAGAAACAGACCAACTACAGACAAATGTGAAAGAAATAAAAAATGATCTAAATTAATGGAAATATATTTCATGTTCATGGATTTGAACTGTTAATATTGTTGAAATGTCAATTCTCCAATTTCATCAATGGTTTGAAAATTGTTTCATTCTAAATCTTATTAAACTGTCTTGAATGTATAGACAAGTTGATTCCAAATTTTATATTGAAAGGCAAACGAACTAGAATAGATAAAAAATTGCAGCAAAGACGGAGAGAAGTGGAGGAGTCACACTACCTGATTTCAAGACTTACTGTGAATCTTCAGGTATCAAACAGTATGGTATCAGCCAAAAGATAAACATGTAGACCATTTGAACAGAATAGAAATTCAGAAATAGGAACATACAAATATATTCAACTGATTTTTGAACATGTTAAAAAGAAAATTTCATAGACAAAGAAGACTGTTTTCAGCAAACAGTACTTGAAACAATTAGATGTCCATAGGTGAAAAAATAAAAGAACCATGACACATAATTCACAACTTAATTTAAAAACTAGTTTATGCCCCCAAAGAACCTCTTTTGTGGATCAGATATGGCCATTCTCGCTCGAACTCAGCAGGTGAACTCATTGCCCTCCTTTCCCTACATGGACGTGACTCCCAGGGGTGTAAATCTCCCTGGCAATGTGGAACCCCTGGGATGAAATGGGACCTGACATCAAAGGATTGAGAAAGTTTTCTTGACCAAAAGGGGGAAGAAAGAAATGAGAAAAAGTTTCATTGCTGAGAGATTTCAAATAGAGTCGAGAGGTTATCCTGGAGGTTATTCTTATGCATTATGTAGATATCCCTGTTTAATTTATGGTGTATTGGAGAGACTGGAGGGAAGTAACTGAAATTGTTGAACTGTGTTGCAGTAGCCTTGATTCTTTTTTTTTTAATATATATTGTAATAGAGTTGTGATTACATTCTTTCATTAGGAAAGTTGCAGGTTTTCAGAAAAATCATGCATAAAATACAGAGTTCCCATATACCACCCTATTAATAACTTGCATTAATGTCGTACATTTGTTATGATTCATAAAAGCACATTTTTATGATTGTACTATTAACTATAGCCCATAATTTACAATAGGTTTCATTGTTAGTGCTGTACAGTCCTATATTTTTGAAAGTTTTTATTCTAGTAAATATGTGACAACTTAAATTTTCTCCTTTTAACCACATTCAAATATATAATTCAGTGCTGTTAATTACACTCACAGTGTTATGCTACCATCACCACCATCCATTACCAAAACTTTATGATCAACCCCAAAGAGAAATTCTGTGCAATGTAAGCATGGACTCCTCATTCCCTACTCCACCTCATTCCATAGTAACCTATATTCTAGATTCTGACACTATGATTTGCTCATTCTAATTACTTCATACCAGTGAGATTATACAATATTTGTCCCTTTGTTTCTGGATTATTTCACTTAACATGCTGTCTTCAAGGTTCATCCATATTGTCACATATAACAGAACTTCATTTATTTTTAATACTGAATAATATTTCATTGTATGTAGATACCATATTTTGTTATCCATTCATCTGTTGATGGACAATTCAGTTGCTTCCATCTTTTGATAATTGTAAATAATGAATAGTCTTGATTCTTGAAGAAGATTGTTTAAAGATAGAACTTTTATAATGTGACTATGTGATTGTGTCTGATGCTCCTTTTATCCAGTGTATGAACAGATGAGTAAGAAAACAAATAAATAATAAGGGTGGTAAAGTATAAAATAAATTGGGTAGATGGAAATAATAGTGATCAGTGAGAGGGAGGGGTAAGTGGTATGGATGTATGAGATTTTTTCTTTGTTCTTTGTATTTCTTTTGGAGTGACACAAATGTTCTAAAAAGTTATCCTGGTGATAAATACACAACTATGTGATGATATTGTGAGCCACTGATTGTATACCGTGTATGGAATGCATGTGTATGAAGATTGATCAATAAAAATATTTTAAAAAATTAGTTTATAAAGATCATACCTCTAACTGTGAAACATAAAACACTAAAAGATAAATATAAGAGAAAGGACCTAAAGTTTGGTGATGAATTGATAAGTACAGTGCCAAATGCAAAATTTATAAAAGAAAAACATCATAAATTGGAATTTACAAAAATGGAAAATGTTTACTCTGTGAAAGACACTGTTAAGAAAACGAAAAGAGAAGCAACATACTTAGAGAAAATACTTATAAATCATACATTTGATAAAGAACCTACATCCATTGCTCTTAAAATTCTAAAATAAGTAAACAACCCAATTTTTGCAAATGAGCAAAAGATCTGAACAGACACTTCAAGAATGAAGATATATGAATGGAAAACAAGCCTATCAAAATTGCTGGGCATCATTAGTCATGAAGGATATGCAAATTAAAACTACAATGAGATATCACCAAACACCTGTCAATATTGCTAAAATTGAAAACCCTCACAGTACCAAATGCTGGTAAGTAGCAGAATAACAGAAACTTTCATTCATTGCTGGTGGGAAAGTATACACTTACCACAGGACCCATAATTTCCACTCCTAGATATGTCCCACAGAAAAAAATGAAAAACTATGTTCAAACATGTTTAGAAATGGTTATCGTAGCTTTATTCCTAATTCCCTGAACTGGAAACAAGAGATGCTGTTTAACAGGTAAATGGAAACACACAGTGTAGTGCATCCATGACATGGTATGCTAACTTGGTAATGAAACAAAAAACAAACTACTAAATCATGCATAAAAACATGCATCAAACTTGAATGCATTTTGCTAAGTGAAAGTAACCAGACCCAAAAGGCTACCTATTATAGGTGACATTCTGAAAATGCAAAATTTAGGGATTGACAACTGTTCAGTGGTTGTCAGGGACTGGAGGAGGGGTAAAGTTGACTCAGAAGGAGCAACACAATAGATTTGAAGGTGATGGGAGAGTTCTGTTTCATACTGTGGTAGCTGATACATGACTATGAATGTGTCAAAGCTCATAGAAATGTACACCACAATCAGTGAACTTTATGCAAATTTAACCAAAAACCACCAATTTTCTTTTTCCTAGGATAGAATGCAAAATGTGACAAATGGTAATAATGGTATGACAAATGTGTGACATTATCTCTCCAAAGAGATGGGGAAAAAGGCACTGAACTAACTTTTGTAAACAGTAAAACAGTTGCTCCTCTCACTTAACAAAATGTATTGACTGGCTGTTGTAAGGCTAAATGCAAAAAGAACAGGACGTATACTGTGTACTATACTTGGCAAATTTGTTTTTCAAAGAGGTTCATGCTAGCTGTTCAGCTATTACTTTCGCTGTATACCAGGACTGAGCAAATAAATAATTTCTTGATTTCAGGAGCCAGTTTTCTTGTTCGGAAAAGAACTTAGCAGCAAACATTTGCAGATGGCAACAGCGAACACTGTGAGGCTGAGTAAAGGAGAGACTAGGTGGACGGGTTTGCATGCGTATATTTCTTATCTCTGTCACTAAGAGAGCCTAGAAGAAGTGACACACAGGTAGCAAAAGTACAGCCAGCATCTAGATCTTGGTTTCTAAATGCCATTCTCCAGAAAAGGGAACCAGGGAACCCTGGAGAAATGGCTAATTCAAGGACAAGGCAAAGAAAATACCAGTTGATTCTGGAGCGTCTAGTAGTTCCAGAATTAAGGAAGTGTAAATGGGGGCTATCAAAAGACTCTGGAGGCCACCTGAAAGAGCTCCCGATTGCTAAAGCTGAAATCGTTTGAGCAATAAAATAAAGATAGTATTGGTTATAACTCAAAGAATATAAAAATACACATGAACACATACTGATATAAATAGATGACTGAATATTAATTAAATGGGGGAGTACCCTTCAAGAAGAATTTCAATAAATAAATGTAGTAGGAATGAGGGAAATAGAAAATCATCATTAGAATACCACAGTAATAATTACTTCAGGCAAGATTCACTGATGAAAGCTAAAATTAGTGGATGAAACTTGAAGGAGAGACAGGAAATTTGCATATCCTTAAAATGATTCCCCCACAATTTGTATTAATATATGAGATGGTTTTAACACGTGTCCATAAATTCTTTGACATTCCCCTCTGCTCTCCTTTTTACCATTTGCAAAATTAGAGTTGAAAGGAGGAAAAGAGCGACTTTTACAAAGGAGCCATGTGGCACACACAACCATAGTCAGGTGACCAAGTTTAGCATTGCCAGGAATTATGATTTTGAGATTTTCCATATACTCTTTTGATTAGGTAAATTGGTGTATATACCTTGAAAACTGTTAGTTAAATTTAAACATATACTTACCTAATAATCCAGAAATTCTACTCCTATAAAAAAATCTAATACACGTCAACAGAAATGAATATACATATGCACTAAAAATATAAGAATGTTCAAATCAGATAAAAAGCAAAATCAATAATATCAAGCCATAAAACAGGAGGGTGAGTAAACAGATTTTGTTATATTCATACAAGAAATCACTATAACCAAATACAATCAAATAAGTTACATTTGCACATAGAATAGGTAAATTTCACAGATAGGATATTGAATAAAAGAGGACAGATACAAGTAATTGTATGTGTATTTTTTCATTTAAATGAAGTCAGAGTCAGTCATAAAAACATATTTTTAAACCAGGATAGACGTTAATTTGGGGGAAGAGATAAGAGATGGCTGTAGAAAGGACCAAGAGGGAAGTTTCTGAGATGCTGAGAATTCTATTTCTTCATTTGTGTAGTAGTTACTGAGTGTATTTATTTAGTCAAAATGGACTTAGATGTCCGTTTATGATCGTGAATTTTTCTGTATGTATTTCATTTAAATTATAATGTAATAAATATTCATTTAGTTATTTTTAATTTCTCTCTATATGTGTATGTTTATTACTAATGGTGAAAGAGGTAAAAATGTTTTGACAAAAATTTTTAAATGTCACAGAATAATTGTAATTTTTTCAGTTGAGTATTAAGGTCACTTGCATGGTTGTAGCTTACATGGTCATTTTTACAGACCTACCCTACTATGCAAAGTGAAGACTGCTTATACTTAGTCCATTATAATGAGGTGCAAGAAACTAAACAATATACATTTATATATAAAAAAACAAGTCAGAAAAAATGGAAAAATCAAACCAAAATGTCAGCAAAGCCTAAATGTAGAGTGGTAATAAAAATGTAAATGGGTTAAATTACTCACTAAAACTCGAGAGATAGTTATTTTGGGTTTTCAGTGGTTGCCATATACTTTTAAATGTGGCACACATAAAATGACATCATGCAGAAAATTTAAAATAAACTGATACCCCAAAATAAATCTGGTGCAGTTTATTAGACAAAATGTTTTGAAATTTAAGATGAAAAATAGTAACAGAGAAAAGAAGTGTCATTTTATTTTTATGATAGGAAAAATGATATAATAATGATGATACCATATTAGGCAATACCTTGAAGGATGATGTCCCTTTGAGAGCAATTTCTTATATAATCAAATAATTTCCTGGTAAAGCTTCATGCTTATCTATATATCTTATAACCTGAATAAACAAGGCATGGAGAATACTAAAAACTCCATTTTACCATTCTCTATAATGGAAAAATATAATTTTGAATTCAATTACTCACTGTATCTTAGTTTGTGTCTCATTTCCTTTTTTTGTGTGTGGAGCAGAATTTCATATTGAACGTTCCATTGGAACTAAGGCTTTATGTTTTCTAAAAAACATAGTGATAGAAATATTTTCATTAACTCTTCCCAAAGGGTTATGGAAATCTGTAGATCCATATTGTTATAATATGCAGTTTGGGTGAAATATTTTGCCCACTAGCTCTTGTCTGCTACTGTTCTACTCATTTCATCATTGCTTACACATTCTTAACATATTTAGAAGAACTTCTGGAAATATATTTTGAATCCTATTATAAAGAATGTATTTAACAACAATTATTAATTTACTTCTGTAAACCCAACACTTACTAGTAGTATCCAAACTTCCGTTGTATTGTTAATTTCCATTTGATCCTGTCTAAATCTAGCAATAAATTAATTTCATCCATGTATAAATGAACTAACTGAAAACAAACTTCCACAAGAAAAACAACAAAAACATCCAGCCCCATTCATTTCAATTAATTTTTCATTTCCATAAATTAACTATTACTTATCAAAAATATAATATTTTTATTGTCCTGCTCAGTTGTTCATTGAAAATAATTGAATGGTAATTCAAATCAGAAAAGAAATTAACACTTGGGAACTTACAATTACAGAACTTGAAAATATCTATTTTCTTCTTGTATTTTTTTAATTGCAGAAAATTACAGGTACGATAAATACTAGGTTTTCAAATACTTTATTGTTTAAAAATGCCTATAGCTATGCCTAAGAGTTATTTCCAGGAAATCTCTTTTGTTGCTCAGATGTGGCCTCTCTTTCTCTAAGCCCAATCTGCAAGGAAAATCATTACCTTCCCCACTTATGAGGGAGATGACATTCAGGGGTGAAAGTCTTCCTGACAACATGGGACATGAACCCCAGGAATGAGACTGGACCTGGCACCATGGGATTGGCAATTCCTTCCTGACCTAGAGGGGGAAAAATGTAACAAGATAAGGTATCAGTGGCTAAGAGAGTTCGAATAGAGTTGAGAGGCTTTTCTGTACTCTTTTGTGTACTCTTACACAAGCGTCAGCTAGATATTGCTAATTGCTGTAGTTTTCCAAACCCCAACCAACATCATTCCTGTTAACCCTAAAGAACACCTAGGGCTCTATCTGACATTTTACAAAGGTCTTATGCAATAAGTTTATTTTCCAGAAAACCTATAACCTCTAGAAGGGTCCTTGGTCAGATAAGTTCTGAAACCCAGAGGGACTAGCTTCTTTGAGAATATCTACTAATTCCATCCTATATTGTCAACATCCTTTTTCAACATAAATAAGTCAGAATGGACATAGCCCTAATATCCCTAAAGACTGGAGAAGGATCAAAAGAGAAGGAGGAGTTATAGCAGGGAAGATATGATTTAACAAATGAGTATGACTACTGAATCATTATATTGATACTTCTTTTAGTCTACAGTGTCTTGGAGCGGCTAGAAGGAAAAAAACTGAAATTGTGGAACTGTAACCCATATCAAACTTTGAAATTGGTTCTATAACTACTTGCTAAAATATACTTGAAAATTTATTGCTTTTTTGCAAATATGCTATATTTCACAATAAAAAATGTCAAAAATAAAGAATAAATAAGGCAAAAATGCATTATAGTTGGATGAAATTCAAACAGACATTAGAATGGAGATACAAGTTTTTAAGGGGAAAAGTAAAGATTTAAAATTTCCAACTCTTTTTTTTTTTTTGGCATGGGCAGGCTCTGGGAATCGAACCCAGATCTCCAGCTTGGCAGGCAAGAATTCTTGCCACTGAGCCATCGTTGCACCGCCCCAAATTTCCAACTCTTAAAGAAGAAAACAGTCCTAAGATGCTTCAATGGATGATTATGGATACCAAATTCCACAGGACACATATATAAAAATAATGCAACAGATTGATTTTAAAATATCTATTTTACCAAATGTCATAGTTTGTATTTGCAACTATTTAAATCAGTATGACAGTTTTGAAATGTTAATTTGAAAAAAATGTAACACAATATATTTTTCTGAAATGCTTTTTCAGTACATGAGTAAAAGTGTTCGCAGACTACTGATGTATAGTATTATTAGTGAGTTCATACATTTGGGGATTGCAAACATTATGAATATTATTTCGACCTGTAAACTGCCTTCCCTAGTAAGGTAACAAATATTGTGAAACATAAAAATAAAATAAATCCAAACTTCCAAGTTTCAGGCATATTGCCATAAAAATATATGTCTAAAGCCAATTGAAACTGTTCCATCTGAGGAACAGAAAGAAAAAAGAATTTTTTTTTAAAGGAAAAAAGAACAAAGTCTGAGGAACCAGTGGTATACCATTGTTCTAGGCTGCTAGCTGCCAGAATGCAATATACCAGAAATGGAATGGCATTTAAAAGGGAAATTTAATAAGTTGCTACTTTACAGTTCTAAGGCTGAGAAAATGTCCCAATTAAAACAAGTCTATAGAAATGTTCAATCTAAGGCATCCAGGGAAAGGTCTTGGCTCAAGAAGGCCAATGAAGTTTAGGGTTTCTCTCTCAAGTGAGAAGGCACATGGAGAACATAGTCAGGACTTCTTTCTCAGCTGGAAGGGCACATGTTAAACACAGCATCATCTTCTAGCTTTCTCTCTTGGCTTTGTATTTCATGAAGCTCCTGGGAGGCATTTTCCTTCTTCATCTCCAAGGTTACTGGCTGATGGACTCTCTGCTTCATGGTACTGCAGCATTCTTAGTTCTCTCCAAAGCTCTTCTTTTATTCAAAATGTTTCCTCTTTTTATAGGATTCCAGTAAACTAATCAAGACCCACCCAAATGGGTGGAGACACGCCTCCATCTAATCCAGTTTAACAGCCACTCTTGATTAAATGATCTAATTACAGTTTCAAACATATAATACTGAATAGGGATTAGGAGAAATTGCCACCTTTACAAAATGGGATTAGGATTAAAACATGGCTTTTCTAGGGTACATACATCCTTTCAAACTGGCACAACCATCAAGCATAGCAATATGCAAAATGGGGCATTCAACAAAATCCAGCACTCTTTTTTAATAGAAGCATTCAGAAAACCAGGAATAGAAGGAAAATTTCTCAACATGATAAAGCCCATTTATGAAAATTCACACATAGTATCAATAGATGAAGAATGAAGGCTTTCCTCCTTTAGATAATGTGGTAGTTAGATTCAGTTGTCAACTTGGCCAGGTGAAAACACCTAGTTCTGTTGCTGTGGCCATGAGCCAATGGTATGTGAACCTCACCTGTTGCTGATTTACATTTGAAGTCTGTTAGGAGGCGTGCCTGCTGCAATGAAGGACGTTTGACTTAATTGGCTGGTGCTTAAATGAAAGACCGCAACGTAGCACAGCTAAGAAGCTCGGCATTCCTCATCTCAGCACTTGCAGCTCAGCCCAGGCCTGTGGAGATGCAGAAAGAAGTCACCCCGGGGAAGGTTGTTGGAACCCAGAGGCCTGGAGAGAAGGCCAGCAGGGACCATCCTGTGCCTTCCTGTGTAAGAAATAACCTCAGTTTAAAGTTAGCTGCCTTTTCTCTGAAGAACTAACAAAATAAATCCCCTTTTATTAAAAGCCAATCCGTTTCTGGTGTGTTGCATTCTGGCAACTAGCAAACTAGAACAGATAAGGATGAGACAAGGATGCCCACTTTCAGTACTGCTATTCAATACTATCCTAGCAGTTCTAGCCAGAGTAATTAGTCAATCAAATAAGAAATAGAAAGTATCCATAACTACCAGAAGCCCTGAATAGCCAAAACAATTTAAAAAAAAAAAAAAAAAGTTGGAGGATTCACATTTCCCAATTTCAAAGTGTCCTACAAAGCTACAGATAATCAAAACAGTATGGTACTACCATAAAAATAGGTATATAAACTAATGGAATAGAATCAAAAGTCCAGCAATAGACCCTCATATCTATAACCAATTGATTTGTAATAAGAGTACATGCAGTGGGAAAAGAATAGTCTCTCAACCAATGGGAAAACTGTATATACACAGACAAAAGAATGAATTTAGACCACACATCACACCATATATAAAAATTAACTCAAAATGGATCAAGGACCTAAGAACAAATGCTAAAATTAAAAATAAATACAAACAACAAGAACAACAACAACAAAAACCTTAGAAGATAACATAGGGATGCATCTTTGTAACCTGGGAATTATTAATGGATTTGTAGTTATGACACTAAAAGCACAGGCAATAAAAGAAACAATAAATTAAACTTCATCAAAACTAAAAACTTTTTTGCATCAAAGGACATTATCAAGAAAGTGAAAAAGTAACCTAAAGACTGGAAGAAAATAATTACAACCAAACATTGGTTGTAATATATGAAGAACTTTTACAATGCAACAACAAAAAGACAAATATCCCAACTGAAAAATGGGCAAAGGACTTGAACAGATATTTTTCCAAAGAAGATATAAAAATGACCAATATGTGTAGGAAAAGATGTGCAACATCATTACCCATTAGGGAAATGCAAATCAAACCACATGAGATACTATTTCACATCAACAAGAATGGCTATTAATTAAAAATGTGAAACAAGTGTTTGAGAATATACTGAGAACCGGAACTCTAGTGAATTGCTGGTGGGAAAGTAAAAGGGTACAGCCACAATGGAAAGCAATATGACAACACCTCAAAAAGTTCAATATAGAATTACCATATGACCTGGCAATTCCAATTCTAAGGATATACCCAAAGAAAGTGAATACAGGAATTCCAACAGATACTTGTACACCAATGCTTATAGAAGCATTAATCACAATAGCCAAAAGGTAGAAACACCCCATATGTCCATTAATAAACGAATGGATAAAAAAATGTGATACATACACAAAATGGAATGTTATTTGGCATAAGAAAGAATGAAGCTTTGACACATGCTGCAACATGGAAGAACTTTGAAAACATTATGCTCAGTGAAAAAAACGAGGCACATAAGGATGACCATTGTATGATTTCACTTAAAAGAGGTATGTAGAAGTGGAAAATCTATAGAGATAGAAAACTGAATACTGGTTACCAGAGTGAGGAGGAGAAGAAAAGGAGAATTTCTATTTTGTTATATAGAGTGTGGTCTAGTTTGCTGGCTGCCAAAATGCAATATACCGGAAATGGAATGGCTTTTAAACAGGGGAATTTGATAACGTGCAAGTTTATAGCTCTAAGACCGAGGAATACATCCCAATTAAAGCAAGTCTATAGAAATGCCCAATCTAAGGCATCTGGGGAAAGATACCTTGGTTCAAGAAGGCCAGTGAAGTCCAGGGTTTCTCTCTCAAGTGAGATAGCACATGGCAAACGCAGTCAGGGATTCTCTCTCATCTGGAAAGGCACTTGGCTAACACAATATCATTTGCTAGCTTTCTCTCCTGGCTTCCTGTTTCATGAAGGTCCCCGGGAGGTTTTTTCCTTCTTCATCTCCAAAGGTAGCTGGCTGGTGGACTCTGTGCTTCTCATGGCTATGTCATTCTCTGCTCTCTCAGAATCTCCCTCAGTCTTCAAAATGTTTCCTCTTTTATAGGATTCCAGTAAACTAACTAATCAAGACCTACCTAGAATGGGTGGAGACATGTCTCCACGTAATCCAGTTTAACAATCACTCTTGATTGAGTCACGTCTTCAGGGACATGTTCCAATTACAGTTTCAAACATACAGTACTGAATAGGGATTAGAAGAAATGGCTGCCTTTACAAAATGGAATTATGACTAAAACATGGCTTTTCTAGGATACATACATCCTTTCACACTGGCACAGAGTGTATATAAATAAAATACAACAATAAACATATAAATTATATACATATATATATACATATATAGGAATAAAGCCTAAGAAGGTATAAATCAGTGCTATTTTGTTTCCCATAAATCTAATTAATCATTTATTCTCATTACCATCTAATTATTGCTTCTGCTTATGTTGAATTCAAAGAGATACCTATGCATGCCGATTGAGTCAGAGATAGAAATATGATTTGTATGGATTATCCAACTTTTTTGAGTAGAGCATTCTACTGTTTGGCCCATTTTTATTGCTATTGCATAAAGAAAATACAGATGGATTTCAAAGCACCCAAAACCTGGATGGGTGTGAAAGTTGTGACAACCACCATTTGCACTGAAGAGTAGATAAGTGAGAATTCCGCAAGTCTGTTAACAGCAGATCAACTTGACAGGAGCATACGTTTCTAAGAGTGGTGTTAAACCCACTCTACAACAGTCTGGAATTTAAAAGCTCTTGTGTCTTGGATGAAGAGTCAACCCTATCAAATTTTCAATCCCACATCCTGAAAGCCCAAGGGCTAAATTTCTATACGTATACCTTGGATCAATGACTAATGAATATATGTGCGTGCTTATGTGTGTGTGTAAAATAGGTTCGATGTTATTATAAATCACATTACATAACTATTCCTATCACTGCATCACATTTTCCAAGCTTAGAAGCTTACTCTTTTACAGGAAAAAAAAAAAAGACACCATACAAACTCTTGTGGAAAGTGACACATGGTATTATTGAAATATAAAGGTGTGGGTGGATTTGATCTGAATCAATTCACCTCAAAGAATGTTTTTAAGATTCCAATGGCATGTTATATGAAAGCGTTTAACAAATCATCAAAGCAACATACAATTTTGTGTTAGAATGAGTTATTAAATTAATATTTAATGAATCCAAATCAGAGGTTTGACTTTACTGGTCTGGGAAAACAGTGGCAAGTCTGATCCTTTATTTACTATGAAGAGACATTCCAGTTAAATGACTGAGAAACAGGACTAGACCTTTTCAGAAGGATTCATCAAATAAACAGTAAAGGCAAGAACGAGGGAGAGACTCTGAAAGGAAGAGTTAGGGTAAGTAACAGTTTAAAACAAAGCATCTATCCCAAGGAGTTTATTATATACAATCACAGAAAACCTGGAAGGGGAATACAGTTTTTTAGCTCAACCCTTTTCAATTTCCAAATGCAGAAATCCAAATGGATTAAGTGATTTGTCAGACACCAGCCTCCTAGAGAGTAGCATTACCAGGATTGTTAACTTGGTTATCTTATACCTCTCATCTGTCATTTTGTCCCTTCTCTGTCAGATCCAAACTGAGGTGCTTAATATGAAAATCATCTACCATGTTTACCAAACCCCTTTTATCCTAGATAGTGTAGCACAGGGATATTTTAATAAATACATGTAATAAGACAATATTTTGATAAATCAATATTAATTTTATTCAAATCAAATAGTGAAAGAGAAGGGAAACAGGGTATTGGGGAGGGAAGAGACTGACAGAGACTGTGTGATAAATGATATATTTAAGAGAATAGAAATGCTTATTGGGCAATGCCTAATTTCTCTGTTTTTCAGAAGTTGAATGAAATAATCTAAGATCTTTTCTAATTTTTCTTAATTTTAAAATTCTATACTTTTATTTTTCTTTTTGATATTGATATGATTTCATGAGGGCATTTCTAACTGTTTGACGATGATAATGAATAGCACACTCTATTAGAAATGAACTACCAGGCCTTTTGTTTTACCTATTTGTTTCTTTGGACTTTGATTACGAGAAATCCATGTCCCTGGGCCCAGTGACAGTCAATCGAATTAATTAATTATTTCTCATGAATGTACAGATCTTGAGAACCCTGAGCCCAGGAACTCTCTCCAAACCTTATTTTCTAATAAAGCCTGATAGCCAGACAACTGATACCCACTGTGCTGGTTTGAACCTGTGAAATCCACGTCCTTTAATCCTCATTCATTATTGCTGGGTGGGAGCAATTTGATTGTTCCCATGGAGATGTGACCCACCCAGTTTTGGGTGGTAATTTTTGATAAGATGATTTCCATGGAGGTGTGTCTCCACCCATTGAAGGTGGAGTTGCTTGCTGGAATCCTTTAAAAGAGGAAACATTTTGGAGAGAGTCCTTTTTTGTAGAGCCTTGAGAAAGCCAGCAGATACCGCCACATTTGCCATGTGCCCTTCCAGCTAAGAGAGAAACGTGAACTTCATCGACCTTCTTGAACCAAGGTATCTTTCTCTGGATGCCTTTGATTGGGCATTTCTACAGACTTGTTTTAATTGGGACATTTTCTTGGCCTTAGAACTGTAAACTAGCAACTTATTAAACTCCCTTTTTAAAAAGCCATTCTGTTTCTGGTATATTGCATTCCAGCAGGCAGTAAACTAGAACACCCACAGACACAGCACCCATTAGAAAACCTCTATCCAAGTCCTACAAGTTTTTATCATGGTTACTGTACATATCCTCCAAGCCACCTTCAATCACTTCCTAAAGTTAGTCTTCTCACCTCTAACTCTCTTCTGTCTACCTTCATCAGTTCTAAAGCCTAGACATACTTAGAATCATGTCTTCACTTCTATAACAAGGGATAAATAGTGCACAGCAAATAGAAAATTAAAATAAATAGGAATGCCAGACTCTTTTGCACAAAACTAAGAAATCTCCTTCCTGATTTATTTGTCCCTTCCTAAATTCCTCCTTTTCCAAGTTACTTTGGAAGCTGGACATTGTTCCACATGATACGGTGATTTATGCTACACCATTCTATGTTTTACAGAAACTGCTAAATATTTCCCAGTACCCATTCTCTTCTTGTTCCTCAGAAACAAAATCTTCAATTTTTAGCTGTTTACACTAGTGTTAGCTAGAGGAAGATGATATCCCCGAACTTCCTTTGCAGCTTTACCTGTCCATATGGCTATCTGGCCCAATGATGGATGAGTAGAAATGCTGTATGTGGCTTCAGGGAGCCTTCTTAAAGTTAGGAAGCATGCCGTTCTATTCTCCCTACCTACTACTACCTGGAGTAGAGCTCATCCTGGGCCTTGGGGGATGAACTGAGCAGAGAACTAGAAGAATCCATGGTTCCATCCAAGTCATGGAGCGGCTACTTTTAAAGATGTAATTCTCTCGTTTAAGCCATTAATTTTCACCTCTCTTTTACTTGAAATCAAAATTAATACTTACATGTCACTTTATAATGGTTTCTTGTTTTTTTTCCATTTTTTTCTCCTCAACCCTACTAAGAGCTCCTCAAGTGACTATCATGACGCTCAGAGGGGGACAAAGCTCAATGTCCAGTCCCATAGCAACAGTCAATAAAAACTCATTAGACTGACTGAGTAATCAGCGTTCTGCTCCCCAAATACTGAGGAACAAGACTCCAAACTGTGGCAGAGTTATGAAATAACCCTTATGGGCCAGTTTTTAAGTTATTGGAGGTTTACCTTTATCTAGGCCATTTCACAGCACACTCGTTAGGTAGTTTGACTGTCCAGTGTACAAGTATGACTCTCTCAGCTTCTCAAAGTGTTCCACATCCACATTTAACTCTGAACTGAGTTCATTGTTAAGAAGGAAAATGGCTGTTTGTGTCTCTGTTCATATATTGATACAGCAGCATTTATTGATCTCTATGTTCTGCTTATCGCTATGACATTAATCCTTATTAGCACTAATGCAGCTTACCATAAGTCTAATTAAGATTCACCAGGATAAAAATGAGATTGGGGTAATTCTTATTTTTTGCTTAAACCAGCTTGTCCATTCCCATTTGTTGGACTTTCCCTATTCATCTGTTGCAACTGCTGCTTTTCATTAACATGGCAAAGTAATGTGTCGTTTTGATAGAATGGTGCTTTGGAAAATCAGATGGTATTTTTAAAAGTCATTTACCAAAATAGAGAAAAATGAGCATATGAGGGGAATCAAAACTATTATTAATGTTATTAATAATAATAACTACATTTGAGAATTTTTCTTCATATGTGGGAATTTTAAAGCCTAGCATAATGTTAACTCTAAATCTAACTGCTTTTGTGCTGAACGGAGCCAACTGCAACTTTCACATACTGGGGAGTGAGGTGGAAAGGAGACCTCACTGTGATGATGTGTCATACAGTTTCATAACATATTTTGGAAACAGAAATAGACTGTAGTCCCACAATTACATTCAATCAACTCACAGATGTGTGTTCCTATTAATCAGTACTGATTTGGTCTTGAAATAAAAATTTCCCCTAACTTTAAACTTCTAAATATATGATCTAGGCCACAAGTTATTATCACATGTTAAGAGGACTGGTATGGACTGTCAAGCCTTTTCTTTGCCTTTCAGTAACTTTCTATTTAAGCCATTAGAAAAGATATGTAAGAATATGAATAGAGAATCTTACAGAGAAAAGTCTGATCTCCACCCCCCACCGCCCCTCAAAAAACTGCTTTCTGAACATTAGAACACCAATTTCAGAGTATTTCATCATTAACAATGATGGGATTGCTTCTCCTAATGCTGCTAAAAGATACTGAATTCTCTTGTAAGATCTTCACTTCAGGAGATTTCAGTTGCGTTAATGAAGCAATATGGAGATAGTTTTAAAGATATCTGGAATAACCACCTTTTTCTCTAATCAAATTTGCTCTCCTAGCTTTTCCAGGCTGCTATGGAAAATACAACATAACGGGTTGGCTTAAACAATGGGGATTTATTGGCTCACAGTTTTGAGGCTAAGAGAAATCCAAAATCAAGCCATTACCAAAGCAATATTTTGTCCCCAAACACTGTAACATTCTGGAGCTGGGTGGTGAGATCCTTGGGGGTAATTTGGCTTGCATCCTGCCTTCAGCACTGGTAATATACTCTCCTCTTTTCTGGGTTACCTTGACTTCTGGCTTCTGCTTCCTTCCTTTCTCCTCCCTCTCTCCCCACCTCCCGCCTACCCCCGCCACTTTCTCTTACTGTATCTGAATTTCTTCTGCTTATAAAGGACTCTAGCAATCCAGATTAAGAGACCCAACTTCATTTAGTTGGGGTGTATCTTAACTTGAAACAGCATCTTCCAGAAAGCCTGTCTACCATAGTGTCATGCCCACCAAAATGTGAATTAAGATTTAGAACATGTCTAAATTGGTTACATAATTCAATCTATGACACTTTTTTCACTTTTCCATTATTTTATTTTATAAGAGGTCTGAGTTCCCCAGCTACTTTAAAAATTATTTTGCTTACATTTTTGAATAGTTAATACAAACTATTGAAATATTTGTACATACATATATATATATATACACACACACGGTCTTGCACACACATATTACACACAGGGCAGCAACACTGTCTGGAACTTTTATTATATTGAGCAATAAGTCTTGGAAATAATTCTTTATAATTACATGGAGACTTTCTTTATCCTTTTTAATAAGTACATTGAATCTCATTCTCTGAATGTAACATTTGAGTTGATTCCAATCTTTTGCTATTATTAACAATATGCAAGGAAAATTATTGTATAAATTATATTTTATCAAATGTAAAGTTATTTGTATGACAAATTAATAGAATTTCATTTCCTCAAAGAGCACAGGTTTTTTGCTGTTTTCGTTTGGTTTTGTTTTTAATTTGAATAGATACTATCAAATTTCACTCCATAAGGACTGAAACAATTTATAATCTACCAACAATTTATAATAATATCCATTACTGGTAACCTCAGAAACATTTTGAATAATAAATCATTTTGATCTTTTACAATAAGGTATACGATAAAATGTATCATTATTTCAGCAGGAAGTTTTGTTTTGTCCATTTTTTTATTAATTTGTTAGTCTTCTTGTCATTGATTTTTAAGAAATCAATTGCTATATTAAAGGCCACCCATAAACAAATGTATACAGTTGAATTGTGTACCCCAGTTTGGACATGTTCTTGGCTTTTGTCCACATGCTGGTGGGTATGGATCAGATCTTATATATAAGACCTCTTCACAATGTTACTTCAGTTAAGGTGTGTTCCAACTAAATCAGTCTGTGCTTTAATCCAGATTGCTGGCATCCTTGATACACAGGGTGAAAGTCAGACAGAGGGAAGCCATGGGAAGCTGCCAGAAACTGAACGTAAATGGAACCCAGGAGAGAAGCCAGGAGGGACTGCCAAGTGCATGATGGAAAAGTCACAGTCATGTGTCAGAAAAGCCAAGGACCAACGGTCTCCGGCAGCCAGCCCTAGACTGCCACAGGCTTTGGGAAGGAAGCTTTGGGAAGTGTAGTTCAGTGGTAGAATTCTCACCTGCCATGCAGGAGACCCAGGTTCAATTCCCGGTCCATGCACTTCCCCCAAAATAAACAAACAAACAAAAATTCAACAAAAGCTGCTGCGATAATGGGATACTCACATGGAAAAATAATGAAATATGACCCCGCCATACAGCATACAAAAAAAAATTCCTATTATTTAAATCAATCCACTGTATGGTATTTATTTTAGCAGCAGGGAAACTAAATCAGGAAATTAATCCCTTTTCTGCAATATAAACTGCAAATGTTTTTACAGTTTGTAATTTGACTTTTTGCTCTATATGCAGTTTATTTAAAAATTTAGACTTTTGTGTAACTGAATTTTATCCTTTCTCTTGTGGATTCTTGAGACAGTACTGTCAAAGTCCTTCCACATCCTAAGAATGCATTTGAAAAATTATCGTGTTTCTGGATCTTTCATAGGTTCTTCCCCCTAAATTTCAAATTTTTATCCATTTGGACATTATTTTGGTGTTAATTTAAATAGAAATCCAGTTCACTATTTTTTTCAGGTGACTGATCAATTCTCTCCAAATATATCTGTATGGTAGAAATACAGTCTAGTTGTGTGCTATTGCACAAATCTTTCCAACTTTGCATTGGCAACATCATGTATGTAGCTTGGAATTTATCTTGGTGGGAGTATTTAAATCGTAGAAATCACGAAATGCTAAAAATCAGGCCTTTTTCTTCCCTGTGTGAACTGCTGTTAAACATTTACAAGTATACAATTTTAATTATGCATATGTTCATATATATGCCCTTCTTGGTATGTATATTTTATGTAATTTATGTGTATATAAATACATATACACACATGCATATATGCATGTGCATGTAAATATGTGGGAGTATTTCTGTCTGCGAATACATTTCCGGTGTTCTAATCTGTTCCTTTGTCTATTCATCTGCTGGTAACAATTGATTTTAATTATTGTGGCTTTATACAATGATAAGATGTTTCAATATTGCATAAGAATCACAGATCATTATTCTCCACTTTCAGATATTTTTTTCTACCCATGAAGACTTTCTATACTTTCAGCATTATTCTTCATTTATCATCTAGCTTCCCTGATAATTGCCGTGCTATGTTTAAATTGGGATCATGTTAAATTTACATATTATTTAGGGAGATTGACATATTTATGACATGAATCTATTTCCAAGAACACAGTTATCTGTTTCCATCTACTGAGACCCTCTTTTGCTTTACTCAGGAGCTTTCTGAGTCATCTTTGCTTTTCCACTGCCCTTTTCTTAAATAGTCTTGATGTTATTTGTCCCTTTAAAGATTTGGTTGAATTATTTTGAGACTTGGGTCTATTTTTCTTCTATGACTTGTTTTGTTTTCCAGCATGGAGTTGATAGTTGACGTAGTAAATCTTTAGGCTATTTCCTCTTTTATTTCTATTGCAATTGGTCTGGTTAGATTTTATTTTGTGAGTTCAGCACTAATAATTTTATTTTTGACCTGAAAGTAACCCATTTTATGCACATTCTCAAGCAGATTTGAGCAATCTGAGCCTGTGCCCTGCCCATATCCCTCAGGCCTCCTCAGTCAGCATCTGCATCTGTTTGCTTGAGGTGTTAACTGTGAAAGGCAGCCTGGAAGAGCCTGGAAATGAACAGCTGCTATGTGCACCTCTCAAGCTAGGAGTTGATGTGTTTTATATCCTTCTTTCCCCACATCATGAGTGGAGTAAATCTGAGGGTTTTGATTTCATCTCTTCCCCAGATTATACTCCAGTCATTTACTCAAGATGGTACCTGCCTTGGTAGCAATTCCTTTATTGGCTGTTGTCTTACTGTTTTTTTTTTTCTCAATTGCCCGAAATTTCAAATAAATTACTTGCACCGGAATCCTTGTCAGAGGAACTTCTGGGCAAACCCAGAATGGGACTTGGATACAGTTTCTTATCTTTTTTACTGTATCTGTGATTATTTCCCAGCATTTGTTAATGTATCAGCTTTTCCCATTGGAAACGATTGGGGCATTCTGAGTGTCCCAATGACTGAGGGGAATCACATTTACTTCCCACTGCCAGGGATGCCAAATTTCCTTCATTGTGTGATGCAGCCTCATAAAATGAATCATTTCTTGTCCAAAACACCAACAGCAACCTTGTTGAGAAGTCTTATTATTCGATTTTCCAAAGAACCAAAGTGCTACTGCTTTTCTGTTATCTAATTCATTAATTTGTGTTTTCATATGATTATTCTTTCCTTCTGCTTACATTAAATTTGTTTTTCAATTTGTAACTCATACCTATTTTTTTACATTTCAGTAATTTAATCAACTTTATTCAAATATTCAAGCCCAGGAGCACTTTTTAGCTGTATTGCATGGAGTCTGTGTTTGTGTTACATAGTGTTCATTATTCTAATTTTGTAACTATCAAGAAAATTCATTTTGATTCCATACCTAATTATAAGAATTTTTTAAATAGTTAAAAAATTCTATATGGTGTAGTTCTTTGCTAATTTTGTTGTTGTTTTTCATTTTTAACTTCCAGCTTTGAGTTTATGATCATAGAATATAGTCGGTATTATTTCTGCTTTTCAGAAACTTTTTAGGTTTTCTTTGTGGCTGAATATGGACTTCTTGAACTCTTACACTGATATTTGAAAGTAAGATGTCCTTCCCAATTTTAAAGACTAGTGCTTATTATGTATTAATTATAACATCCATATTTACATGTTATTTTTGATCTTATATGTTATTTTTATTCATCCTTAACTGGCATGAACAGAGAGAGGTGAATTAAAATCATCTTCTAAAGTGCTCTTGTCCATTTGTCCCATATTGCTTTATGGATTTTGATGTTTTATGCTAGTTTGTGCATACAGATCTATAATTGATAAATCTTACCTGTGTATTATATCATTTATCTTCTTAAAGTATAATTTGTTATTTCTTTTAACATGTTTTATCCAAATTTTATATTTCTTGGGAGCACAATGTCGTTCATTGCTTTCTTTCTTTCTTTCTTTTTTTTTTTTTGTGTGTGTAGGTAGGCACTGGGAATGGAACCCGGGTCTCCAGCATGGCAGACCAGAACTCTGCCTGCTGAGCCACACTGGCCTGCCCTATTACTTTCTTTTGTTTCCATTTTGAGGGAAATTTTTTCCCCAAACTTTTGTTTTTTAACTTTCCCAAAGTTTTTGTGGTCTCTTAAATTTAGGACATATGAAAAATGCTGTATGGTGAATTACCAAAGTTTTTTTCTTTTAACAGTTAGGCTTAGAACACTTAACTTTATCAAAATGACAAGCATGTTTAATCATAATTATACTTTTATATTTACATTATTTATCATGTCTTATTAATAATTTGGTATGTGGATCACAGATAATACCAAATTATCTGTGTGATCTGTGGTTCCTTTACATTGCTGAGTATGTTTGTCATTCTGACATACTTGAAAATTTGAATTTTGATTGCAATGTTAACTTTGAAAGTAAAATTGCATATGTGTATTTAATATGATCTCTTTATTATTTTATATGGAGCTGAAACTCATAGAACAAAACAGTTAACCATTTTAAAGTGAACAATTCAATGTGATTTAGTATTCATAATGTTGTATAACATGACTTCTAATTCCAAAACATTTTCATCACTTAGAAAGAAACCACATGCCAATTAAGTAATTACTCCACATTTCTCCCTCCTTCCAGTCCCTGGCAACTACCAGTCTGTTTTCCACCTCTTTTAACTATTCTATATATTACATATAAATGGAATAACATAATGTAGTATGTGACCTTTTGTGATTGCCTTCCTTTCATTCAACCTAATGTTTTTGAGGTTCAACCATGTTATAGTTTGTATTAGTACTTCATTCTTTTTATGGTTGCATAATATTCCAATATATATATACCACATTTATTTTATCCACTCATCTAATTATGGGAATTTAGGTTCTTTCCATCTTTTGGCTATTGTAAATAGTGTTTTGCCTTAAACATGCATGCATATATATGTATTGGTTCAAAAACTTATTTTCAATTCAATATACCTAGGGATGGAATTGTAGGGTGAGAAGGTAATTCAAGCCTTAACTTTTTAAAGAACACCAGGCTATTTTTCACAGCAGCTAAACCATTCTATATTCCCAGCATTGTATAAAGGTTCCAATTTATCCATATCTTTACCAATACTTCTCATCCTAATGGGTGTCAATTGGCATCTCCTTGTGGTTTTGATTTGTAGTACCTTAACGGCTAATGATACTGAGCATCTTTTTTTGTGTATTTTTTTTTGCCATCTGTATTTCTTCTTTGGAGAAATTTCTATCCAAGTTCTTTGCCCATTTTTAGTTTTGATGGTTGTCTTTTTGTTGTTGAGTTGTAGAAGGTTTTATATATTCTGAATTTTAAGCCCTTATCAGATATATGATTTCAACTATTTTCTCCAATTCAGTAGATTGTATTTTCACCTTCTTGGCATTGCCTTTGAGGCATTAGATTTTTAATTTTGATGGAGCCCGATCTGTCTGCTCCTTTTGCAGTTTTTGGGCTTTTGGTGTTATATTTAACAATCCACTGACCATCCAAGGTCAGGAATATTTACCCCTATGATTTCTAACTGTTTTATTGATCCACTCTGAGTTAATTTTTGTATGTGGTGTGAGGTAGGGGTCCAATTTATCCTTTTGTGTATTCATACCCAATTGCCCCACATCACTTATTAAGAGCCATTTTTTTAAACATTAAAGTGTATAAGTCTTTCATATACATTATATGTTTATTATTTGCAAAGTGTTATAAATGGAATTGTTTTCTTAATTTCACTTGTGGATTCAGTGGTGATGGTTAGAAATACAAGTGATTTTTGAGAGTTGTTTTTGTACCCTGCAAATGTACTGAGTAATTTTATCAGCTCTAGTAATGTTTTAATGCTTTATCTGTAAAGGATCATGTCATCTGCCAACAGAGATAGCTTTACTTCTTCCTTTCCAATTAATTGTCTTTTTTATTTTCCTTGCCTAATTGCTTTGGCTAGAACTTCCAGTACAATGTTGAGTAGTAGTGGTACAAGCAAGCATCCTCCTCTTTTTCCTGATTTTAAGAAGAAAAGCTTTCAGTCTTTTACCATTGATTATGACGTTAGCTGTGGGTTTTACATAAATGCCTTCTATCATATTGAGGAAATTCCTTCTATTCCTAGTTTTCTGGGTATTTTTATCATGTAAGGGTTTTGGATTTTTGACAAATACTTTTTCTTATTAATTGAGATGGTCATATGTTTCTCTTTTGTTCTGTTAATGTGGCATATTACATTGACTGATTTTCTTATGTAAAATTACCCTTGCATTTCTGAGATAAATCCCACTTGGTCAGTCTCTCTAATGTACGGTATTTATTGACTGCATGTTATAAAGCATGAGAAAATAGGTGTATTTCTGCTTCTTCCTTTATCCCCACTTTCTCCTCTATGACTCAATGTTATTTGATTATATTCTTCCTTGTGGTTTTCTTTACATGTTCAAACATGTCCATAATACATGATTTATCATATCATATGTCTTTTGACTCCCAGCTATGAAAGAAGAAACAGCTTATATACATTCCCTTTATCCTCCTTTAATTCCCCTCTTAATTATTATTAATTATTTATTTTCTACATAAACTATTGGGCAATCATCACATCCACATTTGTTTTAGTTTTAATTTACCTTATTTATGTACAATACACAACATCAATCCTTTCTGGACGCCAGTTTTCCCATTTTTTCTTGGTTGATTTAAGTTTGTTCTCCAATAGTTTCTTCAGGAACAGCTCAGAGCATATTGTCCAAGTTCCTGATGGCCTAAAGAGATTTATTGTTTGCCTTTATATTTCAACTCCTTCTTGGTTATGTATAAAATTTAGTTCAAATGTATTTTTCCTAAAGACATCATAGACATTGCTCCATTTTCTTGTATGAATGAATACTATTGTAAAGATGCTTGATTTCAGCCTAGTTTTCTCCTTTTTCTTCTTTCTGTCAGGATATTGAAAGATTCTTGTCCTTATCCCTGGAATCCAGTAATTTTGTGAGGTGACTTGCTAGTTGGTTGTTTTGTTCACTTATTCCTAGACTAAGTTGTGCCTTTTCCATCTGATTTTTTAAAATCTTTTTATTTCTGGAAAAAAGCTACTGAGGTGCATTTAAAAATATTTAACTCCAGCTTTTTATTTAGAAAAATACTAAAAAGACAGACAGGTTGAGAGAATAAATCAATTAGAATCTGTCTACATTTTACTTATATTCACTAATTGTCAAGTCGTTGGCAGACTTTTGATCTCTAATGTTTTTTGCTAAACCATTTAAGTAACAGTTGCAAGATAGTTCATTCTCAGATGCTTCATATAAGCTTAATTTTCTGCATAGCCACATTAACATTATATGCAAGAAATTTAACATTGATTCATAAATACCGAACATGTTTTCCATATTCAGATTTTTTTCTATTTTTCTAAAAACAAGTCATTATGTCTGTTTAATTCTTTTAATCTAGAATCCAGTCAAGGTACATGCATTTACATTTGTGTGTAAAATCTCTTTATACTCCTTTAATCTAGAATAGTATCCCAAAGTGTTTTTTTTTTTTCCTTTGTCTCTCATGGCAATGATAATATTTGAAGAATTCTCACCAGTTGCCTTGTAGAATGTCCTATATCCTTAATTTTTCTGAAATGATTTTTTCTTCATGCCTGCAGGCAGATTAAACATTTTTGGAAGAGAGTCCTCATAGATGTTATGTATTTCCTAATCCATCATATAAGGGTGACTATTATTAATGGGTTAAATTGTATCCCTCAAAAAGAAATGTTAAAGGTAGGTAAGGGCTGGATTTTGTCAATATATTTTCTCTATAATTTCAAATGAATGAAGATGATCACTAAATCTAGAATTGATCAATGCTTTTGTGAACTAGACTTTGAATCTTATAGATTCTTGGCAATCACTTAACTCTGTGTTTATGCTAACATTAGCATGACGTATACATCCAGTAACTTGCAAGTGTAAGTTTTATTTAGACATGTCATATAAACGTTTCCTTCTTCCCTTAGTTTGACTAAATTTAAATGGAGGCAGCATAGCACAGTAGACCACTTTAGTGTCAGTTCCCAGGATTTCAGTGTCCTCATTTGTAAAATGACAGTAATATATCAACCTGGACTGTCTTCTTCACAAAATAATTTTCCTGATGCTCTCATCAATGTAGGGTGTGAACACCCTGGCCAGAGGCAGTGTCAGAACAGACTCCCCTTTCTCATTCAACCACAACCATCAGTCCAGACCTAAGGAGGTGAAGTATTGAAATCACCAGACTATCTCCTGTCCATCCCTCTTCTTCATTCATCTGCCCTGCCTTAGAGAAGTCTTTTATTCATGCTTGCATGGATTGTCCCACAACACTTTTAATCTTGAATTCTTGTTTCCAAAAATCTTTCACAATCGCCATGCTCTCCCATTCTCACTCCATTTATCTCAACAATAATACTGTGATGATCTACCTAAAATAGATATCTAATCATGTACCATAATCTCTAAAAGTCTTCAACAGAACTTTTTCTGGATAAAGCTCTGACTCTTTACATTAATAGATTTTGATTTTTAAAACTATCTGACCTCTGGCTGCCTCTCCAGTTTAATAGCCTTCCAGTGCCCACTGGTAGGCAAAGCATACTTTTGATTAAGACAAAATCATCCACTCACTAGTGAACAAAAACATGATCCTATATCATACCCATGTAATACAAACTATCTGCTATGCTCAAAATGTCTATCTTTCCTCTCCACATCTCTCCTTTTGTTTATCTAATGCCTGGTTGTGTTCTCAAACTCAGTGCAAGTTCCTAGGAAGTTGGTCCTGACCACCGCTAATTAAAGGACACTCATCTTCACTTCCTGAGGACTCTATATTTCCCTCCATTATAGCTTTTATACACAGGCTTATTGCTTTTCCTATTTCACTGGCTTGTAATCTTCTTAAAAGAAAGAATCACTTCCTTTCCTGCTTGGATTCCTAGCACATGCCATAATATTTAAACATGATAGGTACTTTAGAATGAATGAATGTTATATGTGAAAGCAATGGGCATAAGAATATAGGTGAATGTTATCATTACTATCCAAAAATTAATATTAGGGTGATATGATATTTGACACCTACTCCCAAGTAAAATAGCCGTTATTTTGACCCACATATCTGACGATGTCAAAAACTAGATTCTGTTTAAAGAATTAAAATATTGGATCTAATCATAGCTTTGCTATTTACTTATTGTTTGATTCTAAACAATATATTACTCTCTCTGAACCCCAATACTTATTCTGTAAAATGGAGATATTAAGCCCTTCTTTACAAAGTTACAAAGTTATCATGAGGACTAAAAATATATGTGAATGGTATACCTATATATAAATATAGAGAGTTGGCATATTTTTCTCTTTATATCACTTATAAAGTAAATATATTACTTATATAGTAAATAGGCACCCATTAAATTGTAGCTGCTATCATTGTTATTGCTAGTTTAAGAAAGGAACCTAGAGGAATAAATAAGAAGTTTTCTTCACGTCTAGATGGTAAGTTTATATCCCATGTATGTTTGTGGCTTGGGGCACTATTCATAAAACAGAAATATATGGTTCCAGTTATTGTGTGCTGCCAGATGAGTCAGGTTTTATTCTTGAGATATAAGGGGAGGAAATTTTGTGGAGTGCTGATTGTCTGTATTATTTATTGATATAAATGCTACTCTCATATGTACCAACGGGTCTAGGTATTGGATTTATTTTTATAAATTAACTTGATAAATAATTAAATATGAAACTGCCCCTGCCTTTCTGTCCTTGTACTCCTGGGGCATTAAGAATTCATGCCTTTTTTTGACCTGCAAGCATCTACTCCTATTCCAGCAGCCCTGTGCGATGTCTGAGAGGAGACTTTTCACTCAAGCTGAATTGTGTAGTGTTTTTCTTGTGCAAAGTGTTGACCCATGGAAGCCTCTAGATTCATTTTCATTAGTGATTTGAGCACATTTGGAGAGTAGGGGAGGAGGAGGACAATCATTATTTGCCTCTCAGCACGTCAAAGCCACCCTTATTGTCACTGCCCATTCTTTTAGAAGAAATCAACCTCCTAAGTATGTCACTTGTTCTGCATTTCGATGGGCTAATTTGTGCTATTTCCAGGTTCTTGGTGATCATCTTCAAGGGCCAGCTCTCCATGATTAATCAGGCAAGATAGAGCTTCGAGAACTTGGACCAGTTACTTCCCTGAGTCCCTTGCTGCAAGACTGCTCCTTCTATGTCTTCACTTGTACCTGCCATGAATTGTGTGCAGGATAAGAATATCAGCTAGCTTCTCATAACGTTGGCTAAAACTTTGGTTTCAGAAAATTATCTGACATTCTTTGCTACTTAATTATTTAGTATCTATGAATGATCTATTAACATATTAGACATCAGAAATCTGGTTCTCCCCTTGTTTTTGTTCAGAAATCATTGTTCTTTGTCTTAGGGATAGGGTTTAGATTTCAATTTGACTATAACCCTTTAAAAAGTGCATTGAGTTGTCATAATCTCCTACAGTTTGAAGGAAAGGCATTAAGTTAGGTATATTTTAGTCTACAGTTAAACTATAAGAATGTTGTAGAAGAGATGAGCCCAGCAAGGATACTATTTCATAATGGAAAGTGTTGGCCTGAATACTCTAAAGGCTAAAGAGACAAAACATCAACAGTTCCAGAGAGAATGGTTTGGATAGTTTAATACTATTGCAAAGGAGAAACACAAAACTTTCTTTCCTCACACTCCAGAAAAGAATTTAGTTCGCTCTCTGCTGTAGTTTCTGTCATTTGTCCCTGTCTTTCACCCATGAAGAATTTTTCCACTAAATAAATTTTTAAAGAAGCTCAAATTAACACAATGGAACAAAATTGTGCAAAGACTATTTGAACGCCAATCATATTAACTTCCAAAAGGTTCCTAGAATTGTGGGAGATTAGTCTTCAGCCTTGGGCAGGGTTGCTCAGCATGTGAGCAAAGCAGCTGCAGGGACCACAACATTCAGTTCTTCTCTCAGGCCCTGCAAAGGTGATCACCGGTCAGGGGCCTCCAGCTGGCTTCTACTGCTGTCTGTCTACCCAGCTCTCAATCTTTCTCTCAAAAACCTTTCCTTTTAACCAAGAAAGATAAATTTTTATCGCAGCCCCATTTATTTTCGGTGCACCTGGAATCTCACTTTGCTGGGGCTGGCAGATTCTCTAGGCCCAGTACACAAAGATTTGATACAAAAAGTAGGAGAGATGGGGCAAAGAAACCGAATTTTTAATCAGTCCTCTTGTTGATTCAGGAGCAGTGATTTGGGGACAACAGTTGGAGCAACACTGCTGTAAGGGAAGGAAACTGTTTTTCTGCAAGTTTGTTTTCTTCTTTTGTGATGCCTAACTTTGTCAAGGATGGTGCAAGATGATGCATATTCATTATCACATTTAATATTCACAAACCCCTGTGAGGTAGGTATAATTTTTAATTGCACTTATCAGGTGAAACTAAAAGATGACCTGAGGTTGAGGAACTGTAAGTACTTGCCCAAGGTTACACAGTTAGAGCAGAGCAAAGTTGGTTTGAAAACTCATGTCTGTCTGATTCAAAGTCTATCTCTTTCCACCACGTCATGCTGCCTCCCCAGGTAAGATGTTTCCAAGATGCTTGCCAATGAGTCTGGCAACCTCTCGCTTTGGCATTCTCCCTTCTCCTTTCTATATCCTTCTGTGCCTCCATAAGGACTAAATACCCATATATTTTTGGCTTTATCCCAAATAACGTGGGTGAAGCCAAAGAAAATTGAAAATACATTATCTGCTCTCCAGGATTATGGATTTTATTGGCAAAGGCAGGTGTCACACATAACAGTATTTACAGAAGTTAAATGGCAATAAATGTGATTATGACTTGGGACTAACTTGGTTTTCAGATAAATAATGCCCTGTTTTTTACTTCAAATTGATGTTGATGTTACTGAGATTTCCTACATAGTAACAATGGTACATCTCAAGGTGAAAAATACAAATTTCTAATTCCGATTTCACTAGCAAAAATTTCTAAAATATTGTATCTCCTAAATTATGGGGAACATTACCTTTTTTTTGTAAATCTTCAAGAAATGGAAATTTGAGCAGCATTTCACAATTAAATATACATTATGTTAAGGAAACATTGATGTATAAATATAAAACTAAGAGATTCCAAGAAATTCCTTAATAAAAAAGCAGTATGTGGGGGTGGAAAGTAAAGCACAGTATAAAACCTCTGCAAGTAAAAATGCGCTATATTTCTGCATCAATTGACAGGCAGGCAAAAAAATAGGGATGAAAAATCCAGATACATAAATAGACCAGTGTACATTTAATAATTTGAGAGTAATGAAAATATTCTAAAATTGGATTATGATGATGGCTACGCACCTTAAGTTTATAAAAACAATTTAATTGCTAACTTAAAGCTGATCAATTTTTGTTATACAAATATATCAATATAATTGTTTAAAAAGATCTAAATAAATATGATAAAACATTAGCATGCTTTAATACCTGTGTAGATATATGACTGTAATGTGATTTGGTGAACTTTTCTATACTCCTGAAATATTTCATAATTAAAATGTGAAAAGGTAACTACATTACGTTCCAAACCCACATTTGGGGCATAAGAAAAATGAGACCCAGAGAAGCCAAATAAGTTATTGAAAGTTACATAACGAGTTGATGCAGAGTCAAGACAAAGATTCAGTCCTCCTAATTTCCATTACCTTCACTCTATACTACATTGCTTTATGTATATGAAGAGGGGGCAAACATGGAGGCAAAGGACATGTGAAGCTCATTCTGCGTTTCAGGTATTCTCCATCTGTTTTCCTAATTTCTCCATGTTGATTTGATTCAAAAGGAACTAGCTCAAAGAAACAAGGGTAAACTTCTGAAAGCGTAAGATCTCTATTTTCTAGGCATCTTGGGTAATTTTCCATTTTCCTTCAAACACATTAGTATCGACTCAATGAATCAGATTCATAAATGTTAATATTCTTTGATAAGCATGTGCAAACTTTTAATATGTTAAAAATTATTCCTCTAAAATGTGTTAACTTCCCACAAAATATTATTTTTGTGATTCTCTTATCTTTTAAACACTCCCCTCCAAAAATGAAGCACCTTAATTTATCCCTGTTCCCACATGTGTTCGAAAATTTTTAGAATTAAGTGCTACAATATGCCAGAACACTAAAACAAAATTTTGATGGAAAGTTCAGAACCCGTGTTTAGTAATTTATTATTACTCATATTGATTGCAATACATTTATATGTTTGCCTTTGACATTTCTTTAAATTGGATAAAGTCATTAGTGTGATTTCTTTCTGTGCTGATTTATATGTCTCATTTCCTTGCTTGGTTCTAGGATACTGACTTCATTTCTCATGAAGGATACTTCAGACCATAAGGTTTAGTAATCTGTATCTTAAAAGTTTTGTGTCCAGATCCTTTTTTGATTTTGTAAAAGGTTTAACTGCAGAGTTTTCATGTTGCATATTAGTCTTTAAAAAAGGGAAGAGGTGTGTTGAGCAAAAACATAAAATCAACCTCGGTAGACCTCTGCTGTTGTTTCAGCCACAAGGAATACTCAGAGCTATGCAAAGGAAAAGAGCTTTGGGGTGTAGTTGGAGAAATTTTCTGTTATATACTTCTCATCCCTCTCTATTGGAAGCAAAAATACAAAACAAAATGAAGCCTTAAAACCAAATAAATTCAAATCATGGAAATGTGGGCAGGTGGTCAAGAGGAAATATTTAAAATTTATAAAAGAGGCCCAAGCTTACTTAGTCCCATGGTACAATAACTGGGATAAAATACTGCCACTCATGCTATTCTGTTAGGTTGGAGTTGAAGTTATTACTGCAGGAGATTAGGTCAGAGTATTCTACAAAGCCAGCCAAATTTCATCTAAGTTGTTTATTTTCACTTCTCTGCCTAAACTGTGTGTACATGTATTTAAAATAGCTGACTGCCTACACAATTTTGCATTGGTTTTAAATTACTCTTATATGCTAAAGGTACTTAGAAACCTGGAGAGCTGAATCCTTGTGATTTAGCCCTGTCCTGGTGATATTTTATTAAAGCCATGGGGCATTCTTTTGACACCTCTATACAAAATGTAGACTGAAACTTGAGCTCCTCTTTACATGATAAATAAACTTTCAAATAATGGGTCAGCTTAACTGACCATGGCTTTTAAAGAAAAGTAAAAAAAAAGAGATAAAACCCTAAATTTTTGTTTTTGCTGAATTTTAAGGTTGCCATTTAGTTATCTAAGGGAAAGAGAAAAGTGTCATGAATTCTGGATACCCTATGAGGCTGTTTCTTGACTGAATTTGAGGAGGGCATTCAGTGTAAATTTACGAAGTTGGGAGGGACTTTCCCCAAGCTACAGACTTTTTCTGTTTTTGAGGTGATACACATCTGACAGAAGAAGAGGCCCTGGATAAAGACAGTGGCCAACAGTTTATGATTCATGACATTTGTTCTAATTAAACGTTTTGTATCAAAAATTGTACCCTTTCAATTTGATTACCGATATTTTCCAACCATCTCAATTCTAATATTACCTAACTTTTACTGGTACTTTTTCTTTTACTATATCACAGGTACTATTTGAAGCCTTTTAAGTATATTAATTCACTTAATTCTGCTGGTATCCCTAGAAGGTAGATAGTATTTTATTCTCATGTTACAGATGGGGAAACAGGCATCAAGAAGGTAAGTAACTTGCCCAAGATTACCCCAATTTTAAGAGACAGAGACAAGATAAAAGTTTAAAAGTTAAAACTCCTCATTATTCCCAGGAATACTTGAAAGATATACATCATCAGCTGTCTAGGCAACATCCAAAGGGACAAATTTTTGGTGCAATGTAGGATATTTTGAAAAAGTATGTATCTGATCTAGTTTACTTTTCTTTTTGAAAAACATATCTTTAAAAACAATATTTCACTTTTACCATCCCTCTGATACTTGTAAAACTCACGCCTTCTCTGGTTAAATCTCCTCCACCAGACTGTCCCTTCACCTTCTAATGCCAATGCACACACACACTCACATGTACCCCACTTCAGCCCATTTATCTATGTGAACATATGTGTGAGCACTTGTGTTGGACTCTCATGCAACTGCACTCACTCTAAAGGGCTTTTGTAAAGAGTTCCACCTCCACCTGCCATTGAAGTCAAAGCTCACGAAGACATTAAGAGGAACTTTCTCTGATTTAGGTCTGAAGTCTGTCTGGACCCTGCCATCCACTTTAGTAGGTCAGATAGTCGGCATGCACAAATCCAGATTCTTTGACCTCTGGCTTATCAGGAGGAAGGCTGGATAATGAGAGTAGATTAATGCAGACCTGGAGTTAAGCCTGCAGTAGAAACTGAGTTTCTACTCTAGTCAACCAAACCGTAAGACTCTTTCAAGAGTAGTGGGGTCACTTACTGTTGCTCTCCATAGCCCTCAGCTTCCAGCCCAAACCTATCACATTGCACACATACCATTATTCATTCTAAAATTGCCAAGCCCTTCTACAACACAGCTCTACAGTATTTGACTTTGTGACCTGCTCTTAAAGTGATTCTTAGGAGTAGACTTCATGCTGCCTGTGAAGAACAATTTTTTTCCCTTTATTTGTTAAACTTATTTCAGTCATTAACCTCTGGCTATAACCCATTGATCTCCTCATTCCACTGGCCGCAGCAGCTGAGAGGAATAATTGACATCTTGTGTGGAACCATCTTAATAAGAAACCCAACAGTGAAGCCTTCTTCGAAGAATATCCCTAGTTGGGAGTAAGCCATCCTGAGCAAAACCTTGCCTTAATATCTTCCTCACTGGGGCCAATTCAAGCACCCCTGGGGGCTAATTCAAACTGTCCAGCTACTTGACAAGCCATTCCACAGCTTTCTGCAAGGAGAGAGATGATTATTTACATCTGGGGGTCTGGGTCATATTCTTTGCCCTTAACTGAAATTTCTGACAGAGTTCTCTGTAATAACATGGAGAGGCACTGTTTACAAAAAGAATGTTAAAGTCACCCCTGTTTCTCTCAGCTAAAGTCCCTGGCAGAGGAAGAGACATCCAACTAAGAAGAATGTACTGGAGACAGAGCTTCTAGGTCCCAGCCAGGACCACCCACAGATGGGACAATTGCCAGAGGGAGGCCACTGGGGTCAGGCATTAGGTGCCAGATCATCCCTCTTTAACCTGAAAGGAATGCAGACATCCAGATTCCATGCAAGGCACTTGGCAAACATGAATCATCTTTCTCAAAATACCTGACAGCCACCCTGACATATTCGGTTAATGGGAGTGGTGGGAAATACATTCTCTTGGCACTGTGGGAGGTTGATAAATGTTTGTTGGGTAAATGAGCTTCGAGTCTTTCTTGGTCTCAGTTACTTCATTTGGCACATTCAGGAGATGGCCTAGAACCAGTGATTTTCAAAGTACAGAGAGCAGAGCAGCGGCATTAGCACCCCCTGGAAACCCATCTCAGACTTGTTAGAAAAGAAATTTGGGGGATGGTTATATACCACCATATTTTAGAATCCACTTCCCTACAGAAAAACAAAAACAGAAAACATTGCATTTGCTCTCCTTATGTCATCTCACTGCATCCAAACCTTAGCTACTTTCAAAGTAATACCCTGCTGATGCATTGCTGATAAAGCCTTCAAATACTGCTTGAGCCAAACCAAAGACTTCAGATTTCCAAGAATCACTCTTTAATAGGAGAATCATGGTAAGATTACAATGATTATTTGAGGTATATGTATGTTGTGATGGTAAAGTTGAAGAATTTATTACACAAAATATATTATACAAAATAATTAGTTGCCTACTCTGTCTTCTTATAATTTCAGCCCTAAACTGATTTGGAGTTTTAAAAAATATTACCTTTCAATCTATGCATGTTCTTGATTAGCCTGGATAATTACAAGGGATTAGGTTAATCACTTTCTCTGGGCTTCCATAAACCAACTGGCCTCAGTGAACTAGGAAGCCAAGATCTCACAACTACATTGAAGGGCACTTCAGGGCAGAGGATGAAATTGAGCTGTTTGTTGGCCATGAAATGGTCCCATCTTTGTGGTCTTGGGTTTTGGGATCCTGCTGGCTGATAATGCTACTAAAGTATTTAGACTTTAGGGTTGAGAAAACCTGGGAAAAAACTTAGAAAATTTTAGAATTCCTTTAACCTAAAAATTGTTAATCCTGGGCTAGTAAGAAGTATCGAGTAGCCATTCAATATTTGAAAATTTCACTCCTTGGTCCCAAATGTTAAGCATAAATTAAAGTCTTTTGGCCAAAAAGAAAAAAAAAAATAAGAAATAAAACCCTGCCATTGCAAAATTATTCATTCATTTCTCTCAACATATCTCTGCCTACTTCCAGCATTTTCTTTATTTTTATGCATCCGGCATTTCTCTTGCAGTTTTCGTCTTTCCTTCTCTCAAGGTAGTGCTCAGCCAGATTCCCTCCATCCTAAACTTCCCTTGCTAAATTTCACATCCTTAATCATTCCTTTTTCTCTCCCCTATTTGCTTTCAATCACAAGGATTAATTCTCTTCCATTCTTTCAGTGACAATTTTGATAAACATTAATAAAGTGAATAATTTTCTTACTTGGTTAATTTCTTCATTTAGCAGTTCTTATTGAACCCCAACTGGTGTGGGCCATTGCTCTAAATTCTGCGGATCCCTACAGATTCAAGGCAACTGGTACTGATAGAGGGAGGAACTCTGCTTTAGACAGGAAGGCTAGGGAAAGCCTTTCCTGTAGGATCCCACTTGAGCTGAGACCTGACTCTTAAGAAGCTGTCAGCCATGGGGATATCCTGGTAAGAGAACTCCAGGGAAAGGAAACAGCAAGGTCAAAGATGCGGAGGCAGAAACAAGCTTGTCACTTTTAAGAAAAACCAGAAAGCAGGACTTAGTGCAGGACTAGCTAAGAGTGAATGCATAGGGGTGGGAGAGTGATAAGAGTTAAGGTAGGGGCTTCAGGCCAGGGTAAGTTGTTCAATTTTAGTCTAAATGCAAGGGAAACTGCTAGAGAGTTTTAAGCAGGTGACATGACTTGATTTAAAGGATCATTTGGGTTACTAGTGGAAAATGGATGGTGAAGGCGCAATTGAGGGGGAGAAAAGGAAACCAGTTAAGAGCATAATGCAAAAATTCAGGCAAGACATGATACTGACTTGGGTAGCTTGATAAGAGTAGAGATGGAAGAAGCCAGTTTTGGTGCATACTTTGGAAACAGGGTTTCAAGACCTTGCTGATGGATTAGATGCACTTCAATAAAACACATGAGTTATCTCCCAGTGGAATTAGCCATTTAAAGGAGCACTCTTTTAACCTGAAATGCCTTAACTCAGATGAATGCATTGCTAATGGTGCAATTCTATTCAGAGAAATATTAGGGCAGGTGGCTTTTTTATCCCTCAAATAACACCCATAGGTGGATTGCCTGCACTATTTAATGCTCTGTAACTCACTTAACCAAATCCAGCCTTTTCCTCATCTGCATAGCAAACAAAGCCTAATTATGCTTGCTAAATGACTGCAGTTTACTGAGAAATAAATAAAAAGCCAAGTCACCAAAAAAAAAAAAAAATGGGAGTAGAGAGTAAAAATAAAAATAAATAAAATAAATGACATTTATTTTGCACATTGGGTTGATACATCCTGATTTAGAGCTTACAGGTCCTATGCTCCTTGACCACCGTGGGCTGACCACAGCTTGTGACCCGAAGGCAGCTTGCCCAGGAAAGAAGCAAACCTGTTAACTTCAGTTGACCTTCCTATCACTTTCAAAACAACCACAGTAACAACAGCAGCCGCAATAGTAGCAGCCATAAAATCCCCTGGCCGGACTTCCCCTCCCTTTTATTTCACTCCTCTCCTATGGCAGTGAGCACAAAGGACAAATCTGTCATTAACCACTTGCAAATGATCAGTTACCCACTGCAGCTGTTTGCTCACCAGATCGCCATGCCAAGCACAGCTGCTCAGATGCACCAGCCCAGTTTGGCTGGGCCACTCCGCTGCCTACCCTTGATTGCCCCAAACTGCCTCAGGAAGAACAAGGCAGGCTGAACCCCAAACTGGCAGGAATGAACTATGGTCTTCCATTCCCAAAGGGTATCAACATTTCCACTTCCCTAGGCTTTCTTGGACCACATGGTGAGTTGGCTGTGAGGTGTCTCACCTCCTGTGAAAGCTGGTGGTCTGAGGACAGAGGGGTGATAACTATTCAGAGGTTCTTGGCCAGTTCCTAAGAAAGGCAGCCTGGCCACAGTCTGGGTCCTCTGGCTGCATTTTTTAAAAGTGAGCAGCTCTGTGCTTTCACTTATTAATTTTCGCCAGCTTCTAAAGGTCAACGACCTGGCAAGCCGAGATTCACAAATAACAGGTGCAGAGACTCAGTTGCCTGCCTCTGTGGGACACCGCTCTGTCACTTTTATTTACTGAATCAATCCACCAGTGTCCAGCAGGAGAACAACAGCTAAATGGCCATTAATTGTGGGCTGATGTGCAGATGAAACAAATCTCCAAAGGGACTGTAAACCTTTGTTCCTTCACCTCCTCCTGCTTTTGCTATGGGATTAGCAGTAAATCATTCAGCAGCCTCATCTCCTTATTATAAATTTACCATTAGGGTGGTCCCAGGTGAGCCAGCACTAACTTGCCTCTGTCTCTTCTCCTCCGCCAACCCTTTTTCACTCCTTTTCCTTTCTCCTCCCTTCTTCTCCTGTCTTCATATTAATCTTTTCATCTCTCTTTCCACAACCTTTCTACTTTTCTTCCTCTCTTTCTCGCATACGCACACTCATCGCCAAACGTCATAGCCTTTTATTAAAGTTACCTTATTGCCCTAGAGAGCACCAATTTCTGCTCTGCCACATTTATCTTTGCCCTTCTCCCACATATATATATATATAGACACAGAATATGGATACAACTGGGATTTCTATCGAAGGGAATAAAAAGGCAGAAAAAGTTCTCTTCAAAGGGAATACTTCCTCTCCTTTTCCTTTCTGTCATTATTCTTCAGAAGAGCTCTTTAACTCCTCAGAGTCCAAAAGGAGCTTAATTAAAGTGTAAAAGGGAATTTGAAAGTAAGCAATAGACAAAGAAAAAATATAGGTTGGATGTGAGCTCTGTCTCCGGGGCTGGGGAATGTACTGTCAGTTCTTTCATCATCTCTAGGGCACGCCCAGCACTGACCTGGCCCCTGTGACCTGTCATTGGTGCAATCTGATTTGAGGGGCACTAAGGAGACCACTGCCACCCCCAGTCTTCACAATGAGCACAGTACATTTTCTATCTTTGTATTAAGCATCATTTTGTTCATAGGTCCTTTAAAACTAATGTCAGTTTTATGCTAGCCATATACTCCTTAGCACAAAGGTTTTTTACCTTGGGCACGGGAGGATCAAGAGAGTGGAAGAGTGTGGAGAGAATGGATGCAGGTGAAGAGGTTATGGCAGAGCTCAGCGAAGAAGTTCTCAACAAAGAAATGGTTCAGAAAATGAAGGAGGGAGGACTCAAAGTTCCATATTTCATACCAGGGCTGAAATATCAGTCTCCAGACATGGGGACGGGAATGCAAACCATATATGCTTAGGGATCAATGAGGTTACTTCAGTCTAATTACAGATGGCCAGAAGCTCACTCCCCGTGAGTTATTCATGATACACATTTTTGTAAATGCACAACAGAGCACATTGACGGGGACACAGGAGGCAACCAAACTAACTTGCAGAGGCTCAGTAAAATACTGATGGCTAGGAATATTCACAGGAGGGGTTTCCTGGCTATTCAAAATGCCAGGGTAACTGAGGAATAACTAAATTTTAAAAAGTCATATTGAAAATGTGTTTTTAATGTTGTTTCCATAGTAATAGCTAAAATATATTGTTTTTAGAATATAATATCTGTATCTAGACAGCTTGGGTTCATGTCCCAGCTCTGCCGTATACTACTTTGGGACTCCAGGTATTTTGAGCTTTCACTCATTTATTTAACAAATACTAAGAGTGTACAATTTCTAGAGCTACAATAGGGATCAAAATCGACACTGGCCCTACCTACCTCTATGTGAATAACAGCCTAACTGTAAAATCCTGACTCTATAAAGTGCTAAGTTGGAGAGGCGCATGAATGGAACCAGGAGAGGAGATAATTGAGTTTTTGAACCAGCAGCTTGCGGTGGGGGGTTAGCAGTAGTATTATCCACCTTTGGGCTGTAGGGTATGGGTGGGATACAGATGTGCCCTATATCTGATCCCCTTACCTTCAGGGTGACTGGGTAAGCTAAGGCTGAATGGAGACCCAGGGACAGTTGCCTCCTCATTTAACTCTATTATGATTTTAATTATTTTCTAGGTATTCCATGATGTGAAAAAGTTTCTGACCACAAAGTTAAGGGCAATTCCACTGAGAAGTTATCTTTCTGCCAAAACCAAGTGAAGACTAGGAGTTCACGGGCTCAGGAAAGGCACCGAGGGCAGGTTCTAAGCAGATCGAGTTTTCCTGTCCGGAAGCGAACAATCCCAGCCCATCCAAGGATGGTGGGAGGTCAGCATGACAGAAGTGCAGAGACTTTCCGAACTTTGGTGATCCTGAGAACATCTTTGGTTTTCAGTTTCCTGATCTCTAAAATGAAGGGTTTCAAATGCATTTTCTCTAAATTCTTTCTAGTATCAAAATTCTTATTACTGATAGAGATGCAAAAAAAAAGTTACCGATAGAGATGCAAAAGGTACAGGGTTTGAGCTGGGGGAAAATTTATAAAATACCACATCACAGAATTTACTGGAATTTTTTTGTTCTTTCTTTTTTTCCCTAAATACATGGTGTCAAATACTCGTGTCATTTGACTTGATTCAACAACAGTATACTAGAATCTTGTTGTAGCCATAAAATTATTAATGAGAATAGACAAATGTCCAGGTTTCAGTAGAGGATTAATCTTTAGATAAGTCAATCCATAAATTTCTCAAACATCCTAAAATACATAATACAAAGAGAATTCCAAATATGGAGCATCTCCCTGTCAAGTGTTTTTTTGTTTTTTTTTTAATTAAATCTACATCAAAGCCAGTCACAGAACTGTAGGTAGGCAAAGAATCTGGGGCCACTCAAGAGAACTGATAGGTCTCAGAAGGAAAATGCCAGTCTGTCTCCCATGAATACAGCTAGCTCTTTCAGCTTTGTGTGAGTGGAGTAGAGCTGGCTTCTGATTGGAGATGATTTATTTTGGTCTCAACTGGATATCTATGAAGTGGATCACTTCTAATGTACATGGTTATAGGGAACACTTGGCTAGAGTAAACACATGTTAACAAAGTAAATATGGGGAGGAGAGAATGCATTGATAAAACTTAAGGTAAATTAGTGTTGGTCATTCTCAAATCAAGACATTTCACTTACTGAGCATCCCATGCTCAAAGGCCTCTTCAACATCTTTGAGGCTTGGTGATAACATTTATTTCTATGATACAGAAAGACCATGAAAAAATATATTAGTATCCTTATTGGGAAAAAAAAATTGTTTCCTATATTACTCCATGCTAGAAACAGCTATATTTAACTGGAAAATCTAACTGAATAATTATGGAAACCATTAATTCATTTAATAGTTCAACTGTTAAATGACATTAAGTGCTTATATTCCATGTCCAGTGCTAGAAGCTGACAGAGAACACAAACTACTGCCCTCACAAAGTTTATAATCTGATATCTGACTATGAGGTATGAAAACTAGTGCCTGTGAGAACATAAAAAATATAAAAGGGACCCCCAACCTACTTTCAGGAGCCAGGGAAAACTTCTCTGAGAAGCAAGAGTTATGCTGAGAGCAAAGGTAAAAATTCATCTTCCTAGGAATTGGCGAGCCTATCAATCTTGACCCTTCATGTCCATTTCAAGAACACCATCCAAGATGCAAGCTTTACCAAGTTTTTGACAGTGAGAACTTTCCTTGCAGCACTTTGTTAAAAATCTCCTGGGTATCTCCACATATATTTCAGCCTCAGCACCATTAAGAGATTGGACATGAATATTCTTTAAACCTTTGATCATTTCAAGAGACTACGACAGGATGAGAGGAGTCTTTCATGCTGGAAATTCTTATGTCATTGTCCGATGTAATACATAACACACCTGTCATCTTCACAGGAGAAAGCCCATTTGCCTTTTTAAAAATTCAGCCCTAAGGGTCTCTTCTGTGATATATGACCTAGAAGAGAGATAACTAGGGGGATTCTTTGAGTGAAGGAATCCTGGATTTTATTGCTTTCGGATGTAACCATCTCCAGAGCTGTGGAAGGAGTTGCGATTTAATTAAACAGTAATGTACTTCTTTCCTAATAAAAGAAAAAGACTAGGGCTCCAGGGAGTTCTGGGTGCCTATATGTCTGTTGCCCAGAAGGCAGGATTTGCTTCTTTCTGACAAATATGTCTGGATTTGGGTTCTCTATATTCATCTTGTTTTATTCATATTTATGAACAACTGTCCAGTGTCCAGGAAAAACTGGATACATTTACTTATCTGTCTTCATTCATGTGGTTTAGCTTATAATACAAGTCCTCTAAATTGCAGGCATTTCCCTTAATAAAATCAAGGCAAACACATACCAGTTATGATTGTGGGATTCGACGGGTTCATGGAAGGGCCTATACTTGAGAAATATATTTGCAATTGACACCCTTTTCTCACCACTAGAGAAAGAAGCGATTAACAGATTTAAGACACCTAAGGTCTATATGTGAGAATGAAATATAAAATCTTTGGTTGGAACTAGCCATGTTACGGGATTTGCAATGGATCTAGCAATCCACGGGGATCCATTCATGGTTTTGAGCAGGAGACTGTCATACCCTGGCCTTTGTTTTCATGAGATAACAAAGAAAGGATCACAAGAAAAATCCAATAGAGTGGATCTGGGATTTCTGTATTGTTAGCATGAACAAGATCTGCAGGCTGATGGGAATTTCAGAGTAGCCTAGCTGGGCTGGAAGGAACTCAAATGGCAGCAAATGCATGTGGTGACCAGCATCTTACTGCATTAACTAGATCTAATCCCTATTTGCTGTCACCAGGGCAGATCCTAGTAGCATAAAAACCATTCAACACTGCATCTCAGCCTCAAATCCAATTTTCATGCTATTCAAGACCTCTCACCAGGTAACCCCGAACTACCCTTGTAAGCTCAGCTACTGCCCTTGCCCTTCCTCTGTCAGATGTTTCAGTTATTGTGAAATCTTTGCTGTCACTTTAATTTACCGTGTTCTTTCAAACTTCCATGCCTTGCAAGTATGTTCCCTTCACCCATAATTCCTTACCCCACCCCTCCCCTCCCCTTCTGTTCTCATCAGAGCACTTCCCTGGCTCTCTCGGGCAGGCTTAGCACTTCAGCTTCACATGACAATGTTTGTTCCCCATTATAGTACTCATTCATTGTACAAGTATTTATGGAGCAACTACTAGGTATCAGATATTCTAATAAGCACTGGGGATACTGCATGGCCACATATGATATATAATATCACAATGAATTTTTTGTTTGTTTGTTTTGCATGGGCAGGCACCAGGAATAGAACCCGGGTCTCTGATGTCATAGGCGAGAATTTTGCCACTGAGCCACTGTCGCATCGCCCACAATGAATTTATTTTCATACCTGACTTCCTCACTAGACTATCAACATTTTGCTGATGGGCCCTATTTTAATTATCTCCATACACCAAGGGCCAAGCACAGTTCCTGGCATTTAATAAAGTAGCCAGTGGTTAATTGATACACGAATTGACTGAAGAATCCCTTGGTGTCAAATTACTGTCATCTTGTGCACTTTATGTTTCAGGGAGTTGGTAAAATGATCCATTCATTCATTTATAGAATCTGGTTTGAGCACATAATCTAAATCGATCCACTATTTTCTCATCTCCTCATGAAAACCTGATTTTTTTTTTATCCTCTGGGCCATTTCCTTATAGGACACTGGGACCCATTCTTTTCTCCCAGGTAAATGAATTGGAGTTAAACAGTTAATGAGAACCTTTCAAAGATCACATATTTTCAGTTTACTATGGGATTACAAAGAATAGTGATTCATAGGATATTCCTTTTTCACACTGAATTAGATGGGGGTTTATAGATTGGGGGAATTTAGATTTGAAGATATTTTTCTGGTTAGCTAATTCTACATCTTATCCACAGCCTTCTATTTCATCCCTGATAAGCCTACGAGGCTCTATTTGAATGACTCCAGTGAGGGAGGCCACACAGTCTCAATGCATTTTAGACCATGCTTAATGTTTCAGAAGTGTTTTGTTCTTCTTACATTGATTCAACTTCTCTCTTCTTATATAAACTTCCTGGTTGTGATGGTTTGGAGGTTTTATGGACCCCAGAAAAGACCATGTTCTTAAAGCTAATCCATTCCTGTGGGTATAGACTATTTGTAGGTGGGACCTTTTGATTAGGTTATTTCATTTGAAGTGTGCCCCAGGTGGGTCTTAATCTTCTTACTAGAGCCCTTTATAAAAGCATGAAATAAAGAGAAAGCAGAGAAGCTGAGAGAAAAAGACAGAAGCAAAGAGAAGCACATAGAAGCTCAGTAAGAAAGACATAGATGAAGTGTCCAGAAGCTGAAAGTACCAAAGCCCAGAAGAGTAGGGAAAGACTAGCAGACAGTACCATATGCCTTGCCATCTCTGGCAGAGGAGCCTGGGATCTCTGGGCTCCACGTCCCTGGGGAGAAAGTATCACCTGTTGATGCCTTGATTTGGACATTTTCACAGCCTCAGAACTATGAGCTTGTAAGATAAAAGCCAATCTATTTCTGCTATATTACATTTGGCAACTTGAGCAAACTACAACACTGGTGCTGAAAAGTCACTAAAATAAGTAGTAACAAGTTCAAAATGTAGTTTAGAAAAAACAAAACTTTTACTTGAGAACAAGATTGTTGAGGTGAACTTCAAAGCCAATGTCCCAGCTGAGCTCCTACCTTATTATGCTTTCCTGTGACCCAAGGTAAGAGGTGAGGGGCTTTTAGTCCTTCAAGCAATTAAAGGCTCTTTTTGCCTGTTTCTGCTCTGCTGAACCACTGGAAGCTCTAACTCACCCCCTCTGGGTAATTAACTTTCCTGTTGGATCTTGGCCATTGACACATTTTACTTTCCTGGTTTATGTCAGTTAATTAACACTTAGCAAGGGCTTGCTGCAACAAAGCTCTGTTCTAGGCTCAATGGAAACATTAATGAACAGTGACCGTGGCAGTCACCGCTCTTTTTTTTTTCCAGGGGCTTGCATTAAGAAGAAGGACCAAGCTATTCATTTCCATTGCAGATAAAAGTAAAAGTTATAACTCTATAGAGAAAAAAGCCAGGTGTCTGAGCATGTTTGCCTCAGATCCTGAATTTGTCACTCAGCAGGGGTCATATCTGGCTATATTAGTGTCCTTAAGCCAAGGTCAGCGGATCCATATTATGCCTACACATGGAATTCATATTTTAATCCAATCAAAAAAAATTACATGCAAATTTTGTGTGTATGCTAAATTTTGGATAATAAGTAGTTCATGACTTTCATCAGAGAATAAATGCAAGGTGATATGAGCTACACAGAACCGTGACAAACTGGAAGAGAGCATGAGCGGCCCCTGCTGTATTTCAAATATTTATTTATCCACGTAGCAAGTTATCTCCTTATTGCAGCTTTTAGTTTTTGCTCCTTGCTTGAAATGCAAAACAAGAAAAAAAAAACCAAAATGAAAACAAAACAAACAAACAAATAAATAAACAAAGCCTTTTTGTAGAGCTATTCAGATTAACATGAATATTCAGTTGAGGTTAAGTCTTTGGCCACTGTATATTTAGCATTTATCAGGTGTTGCCCTATCATTATTGTTTACCAGTTGACTATAAATACAGGCCTTTGAACAGAACAAAAGATAGGGGGAAAAAGGAAGTTCTGGTTAAAGATAGTGACCAAATAGGTCAACTATCCAAGCTCTGCTCAGTAGATATATATTTTTTTCTTTTCTTTCTGTGTTTCATTATTTCTGGGGCCTGTCAGTTGCTCTGGGGATAGAAACAGAGCGCTGTTATGAGTTTCCCGAGGAGGGGCGGGGGGGAAAGGCAGTTAAAAGGCTTTTGAGTTCAACAAATGTGTCCTGAGAGCCGAATGGAACAGGGGTGAAATCCTAGCTAAAACCCGCGGGGAATAATTTGCTGGTAGCAGCATCTGGAAAGGAAGTGCGGCAATGGCTGCAGAGTTTTGTTTAGAGAACAAATGGAAGAAAAAGGGCTTTAAAAAGGTAGGTTGGGAGGCCGGGAGGAGGCAGGGAGGAGGAGGGAGAAAGTGGCGGCAGAGGCCTCGAATGAGTTTTGGGATTTAGGAAGGAGATTTAATGGACTGAATAGCAGGTCATAGCTAAAGAAGCGAAAACCTGAGCGAGAGACGTTAGTAAGAAGGCCGCTGTTAGTGCACGAGCTGCGAACCTAAAAGCAAACTCCAATTAAATAGTTTATTATTCCTCCGGCTGCTCCTACCACTCAGAATGTGTTTTTCCCCTAGAACCAAGTATTTTGAAAATCCGTATTAATCACCGAGACCCGTGTTTGCACTTTATCCCGCGGGCAGCCCGTGATGGAAGCCCTCGGAATTCTGCGGCTGCTGGGGCTTCCCGGGAGCTAGCGGGAGACCGGGTGGCAGCCGCGGGGGGCCCCGCGTGGGAAGGTTCTGCTCACGGTGACCCCACAAGGAGGGCTCCAGCTTATCAGGGACAAAGACCGCTGGCTTAGACTGCTGGTGGCTGGCACAGCATCCTGCTCGCGGCCCTTCCATGAAGGAGCAATATTCAATTACAGGAAAAGAGAAGCATACCAAACATAAACACTGCGGCCGGGAATTTTCTGCTCTCCCTCTTTGTCGATGCCACAAGCTGTCGGGAAAGGAGGGAATCCACCGCTCAGGCGCGTCCCACCGCTCCCAGGGCCGCGCAGTCAAAGCCACTGACGTCCCGGCCCCGCGGGGCTTCCGGCTTTGCCAGTCCTATAAGAAGATTCCTTTTGCCTCAATCTGAGAGGCCCTGATTTTCTTTCCGGTGTATCAGGCAAAAAGTGGTATTTGACTATTACAGGAGAACCACCCTTCACTCCTCCCCGTAGGCGGTGTAGCATGACTGGAAGGATGGCGTAACATACAGCTCAGGGCCCCCCCCCGGACTGCGGGCTCAGGGCCGGAGATTGAGTGAAGCCCCCTCACTGGCGAGCTGAAAGACTTCCGGCAAATCAATGAACCTCCCAGCCCTTCAGATCATTCACCTGTAAAATGGGGTTGTTGTGGGGAAGTAAATGACTTAATGTAAATACAGTGTGTAGCCTAGGGCCGGAACCATGCCTCACTACAGGCATGCTGGATATTAGCATTATTTAACAAAGACTATCACTGTGTCCCAGGGCTGTGTGACGTGTTTTACACATTTCTTAGTTTAGCTGAAAAATTTCACGTGGTATCTATTTCACTGATCATCCAGTTCACAAGCATTAGTAAAATGCAGAGCCAATATTTGAAATGTGTCTCTGTTTCCAGTGCTTTACCCACTACCCAAGAAATTTAGTTACAAGGAAGTTGAGTTACGATATAAAACGTTGTCACGATGATAGAGTACAGGAGATATTTTAGAGGAGTGAATGAAGAGCCCTAGTCTTTAAATTGATATTATTTCTTTTTATTGCTTACTCTGGTGCCAGGTACTATACGAAACCATAAATATTTCATTTTATTATAAAAAAAACCTATGAAGAATCTTTGATTATTATTCCCATTTGACAGATAAAGTGTCTGAGTTTAAAGAATTTATTTGACCTTCATACAGTTACAGAGCTAGTCAGTGAAGAAGGTGGAATTAACCCTGTTCAGAGACAAAATTCTTATCCTCTAAGTGTCTTCTGTACAAAATGCCACCTCTGCATGCTCAAAAAAAAATCACAATTGAACAGGATGAAATTTTAAGTGACAACTGGGGTTGTTGATGATTCAAGAAATCCAGGAATTCTTAGAAATGAAATTTGGTGAGACGGTTTGATAAAACTCTTGGTGGTGAGTAAAAAAGATAGCCTTAGATGGTGGGATCCATGCCTTTTTCCTTATATTCCTGTACATTACAGCCATCATCGTCTTAACAATAACCTAATGAGAACTGCCCTTTGTATATTTTAAGTAACCTCATGTACAATATCTAATTTTTCCTTCAGTACATAACTTTGAGACAGCATTATTCCCATTTGAGAAATAAGGAACAGAGACAGAAAGGGCAAAGGACTTGTCAAAGCTAATAAAGACACGACCCAAATCTCTTGTTGACTCTCTCCATCCTCTTAACATTTGTTCTGATCCACTTCTAAAAAAATATCAACAATCTTTCCCCTACTCCTCCCTCATTAATTCCCAGTTAGTAGTTATGACTTAAAGTGTGCGTATATGGATGGGAAAGGCAAACCATGTAGCAGAATAACAAAATAATAATAATAATAAAACAGCAGAATATTTCAATTATTCTTGTTTTAATTTTTAATCCTTTCATTTACCAAATAAGATGTGGGCAATTGCTGTGTGCTAGACAGAGTTTAGTTGCAGAAAGGGATATATTTGGCCTATGATCATAAGGATTTGAAAGTCTAGGTGTAAAATAGATACAGGTACATATCACAATGACATAATGTTGTGACACAACTGTGAAGCACAGCTATGAATATCCCTAGAGAAGAGCTATGGATTCTGTCTTAGAAATCTGTGGAGCCTTCAGAGAAGAGAGGGCATTAGATCTGGGTCTTGGGGGATTACCTGTAATTCACCCGACAGAAAAGGGATGTTAGGAAATGTAGGTAGCATATAAAGTGTGTGCAAAGAAAGGCAGAGGAGCATGGCATTACCCAGGTCATCTCTCCTGATTAGAAAGCGTAAACTGGGTCCAGTCTTCTGGAACCATGTGACTTCAGTTAATCCCATTTGGTACTCCAGGCGTGGTGACTAGGTTCAGGTGTCAACTTGGCCGGGTGGTGATGCCCCGCTGTTCTGTTTCGGTGGACTTAAAACATCCGTATGTGAAATTTATCTGTGCCTGATTACATTTGCGGTTGGCTAAGAGGTGTGCCTTCCACAATGAGTGAGGTTTAATTTAATTAGCTGGAGGCTTTAAAGAGAGCAGTGGGAAGGGAGCTCAATGCAGCACAGCCCAGGCAGCTCAGCATACCTCATCTCAGCACTCACAACTCAGCCCAGACTGTTGGAGATGTAGAAAGGAATCACCCCAGGGAAAGCTGTTGAACCCAAAAGCGAGGTGAGGAGGCCAGCAGACATTGCCATGTGCCTTCCTATGTAACAGAGAACCTAAGATGAAAGCCAGCTGCCTTTCCTGTGAAGAAAAGTGATTTTTAACTAAACAAAGCCCCTTATTAAAAGCCAGTCCATCTCTGATGTGTGGCATTCTGGAAGCTTTAGCAAACTAAAATATCAGGTAAAATGACATGAAAAGAGTAGAGGCTGGGTTATCAGGAGAATACCCAGGGCTCGATACATGATTCACCAGTAATTGGCCATGTGGTCTTGGAGGGGGTGAAATTTCTAAGAATTCTTGGATTTCACTCTTAAGACTTCAGTTTCTTCATCTGCAGCACAAGAGAGTTAGTCTAAGTTCTCTAAAACCTTTTAGTATCAGGGAAAAATCCTCCAAACCATGACAGAAACATTTTTTCTCCACCAGATTCTGTGGGTAAGCATATGATTGTTGGACACAGATGGTTCTGTAATTGTGATAAATTAAACAGATAATGAATGCTCAGTGGCCTTCAAAACACATCCCACCACCTGTGTGGTAGGCTGCCCTTCTAATATATAATATTGAAGAAACTACCCACCCGCTGACCCACTTCCACTTCCTTTTGTATTTGAAACTTGAAATTTATGAAACTTTATTAGGCCAATTAATTTTTTAGAATATAGTTGGAAGTTATACATATACACACATGCATACATACATACAAACTTGTATACACTCAAACACACACTGTATGCATTTCTGTCCTTTGAAGAGCAAACTTTCAACATCCAAGTCAAATGCATTCTAATGTGGAATACTTCAGAATTCCTTGAAGTTTGTTAGTGAGGCTCTCTAGTTTGCAATCAAGAGAACAAAGATCCATTCAATTGCTCTCTCTTTATTATAAACATACATACTTGACCAAGAAAAGTGAAGAAATTACTAACTGCCAAAACTGTTGGGAAGAGTTTCTCTCTAATACTCCCTTCCGTGGACCCCAAACTCTCTCTCTTTTTCTTATATTTCAATCTCTTATTTCCCTTCTCCAAAATCTGTTCTTGCTTTCTTCCCTTTCCCCTCTTTTATTCATTCTTTCTTTTAAATGTAGCTTTCATGATTATTAAGCCACCTGTTTCCACCTCTACTTCAGTATTTCTCAACTCCCAACCCATTGTCCTCTCTCATATCCCATAATTTGATTTTCTGAAAAATTGTTGCATACTATATTTGTGTTGCACACCATCTTGCATATGTCATATGACAAATCTACTGGAATATTTGTCCCTTCCTGTTTTCCAGAGCAAATCACCACGCTGTAATTTATGGAGTTATATCCTGTTATGTTCTATGGAAGGGTTAATTGTTCTAGGGTGAGGAGAATCAGATTATGGAACAGAACTAAATGAAGCATCTTTGAGTCCCTGAAGTAAGAGAATAAATGCACATTGTCATCCATTCCAAGTAGAGGAGGTAAAGAATCCCCAGGGGTTGAGAAGAGCAAGAAATCTATAAAAAAAAAAAAATGCACTAGAAAAAATTCATAGAAATCAAGTTGGACTAATCTATTCCTATAAGGAGACCACATCTGAAATAGATGTTATTGGAGCACCCAACTGATTAATTTTATCCAATCTACTATCTGTCATTCTCTAGGTCCTGTTTCTTTTACTGAGTAAACAAATGGGGAATTTCACTTATCCAGCCATTATTTTGTACCAACTATGTCTTTTCCCGATGTGCCATATTGTCATTTCATGTAGGCATGAAAGAACAACAGAGCTCCTAGATGAACCTTGGAGATACTTTGGATTAATGCCATGATCTCAGAAAACCTAAACGAAGGAAAAACTGTTTTGCCTTTAACCAACTAACCTGATTTCTCTCCTTTATTCTTTCTTCCCTCTCCCCCTCCATACCATTGCTACCACCATCATCCTCAACACCACCATCATCCCTCATCTCTGCAAGATCACAGGGAAAGATATATGAACAGAAGAAGAATAGTCTAACTAATGCATTTATAGTGCTATCTGGAGATTTGGTCTCTATTGGCTTAAGTTACTCAAGAGTACTCCCTCTTTGCCTAAGCTAGAAAAGCTAAATAACCCAGATCTAAGCAAGATTAAAAGGCCATAATTCCAAGCAAAATCTAGACTTGCATTTGAAATTGTACCGCTACAATAGAAGAAGGGTAAATGCATCCCATATTCATCAGAGGGGGGAGAAAGCCAGAATAAAAAAACAAGAACAAAAACAAAAGGAGTTTACTATAGTGGCTACATTGGACTAGCCTAAGCTATCCATTCGGCTTTTTAGAAGGAAGAGTCATTAGTTTCCAATGTATTACCTTGTGAAGTCTTTCAGCAGGGTGTAGTTATTAAGCAGGGCCCTGAAGAGTAAGTACGAGTTGGTCATAGAGAAAGAAGGGGTTAGAAAATTCTAAGTGTGTAGAACAGTAAGAGAAAAACACAATCCCAGGAAATTTGCAGGAAACAGAAAAAAGTTTAGTTTGACTAGAGAGGTGGGTACACAGAGAAGTACACTGGTTAATAGGAGCTCATAATACTTTTGGGCCAGAAGAAACAATGTGGTTAAAGTTCCTTTTCAGGAGATTTTAAGGGAGCAAAGCACCGAGCGGTGATTGGAAGTAGGGTCAGTAGCCGGGAAATCATTAGAATGGATACCTGTAATAAATGTTACTGAGACAGCTCAAATGGAAAGCAGACAATGAATGGATGAGGTTATGTGAAGGTTAAAACTATAGACTTGGGAATAAATTCAGTGTTGTGAGCAAAGGAAAGAAAAGAGCTAAAATGATGCAAAGATGAGATTTAAAGTTGTGAGGAGGGTAGTGTCATTACATAGAAATGGAATATCCAAGGAAAAAAGGTTTGGGAGTAAAATTATATATTCACTCCTGAATTGTAATAAGTTGAAAAATCTATAGAAAATGCTAGATCACTGTATTTGCAGGATATTGTAAATTTAAAAACTATTGTTCAGGAGAAAGCTTAGGGTTTCAATGTTTCTCATAGAGGTGATTTTTAAATTTACAAAATTGGATTATATTTTTCATGTATCAGTGCAGAGAAACAAAAATAAAAGGGTGGGGGACAGGAAAGAGCATTGGAAAACACATATATTAAAATATAGGCAGAAAAAGAGCAGAAAAGAAAAGCTAGAAGCAAGATGGTATGTCAGAGACTAGAAGAAAAATATATAATAAAGAAATTGGTAGGTATTGAAAAACAAAGACAACTGAGGAGAATACAGAATAAGAATATATAATAAGAACAAGTATATTTTATATATAAGTCTATTATGATCCTGCCAAAAACCAATGCCTGGTTTGAATAGTGGAGACAAAAGAGAGATTAAGAGATCTGGGGTCACTAATCAGTAGGTGCATGATTTGATCATTCTTGGATCTGCCAAGGCTGAGGAACCTCTGAGCATTAGGAGTCTGAATTTTATACACTTTGTGCATGTGATTTGAACTGAGCTCAGGTCCATATTTGTCTATGGTAATGGCCATTACTACTACAAAACAGAGTTTGAAAATATTTAAAATCTTACAAAAAATGCTATGGACCTATGAAATAAAATGTGCCACAGGCTTTACCAATAGGATGCCAATGCAGAAAAATAAGTTCAATTTGTCAGAACTTAGTATTTATTGTTTTATATACTGAGGGATCTTTAGTATATAAATAAAAAAATGTATGCAATATTGTTCAAGTAAAATGGCACATTGATTGTTTTAAAGACTTTTCTGTTTTCAAATGCTGCTGCTCTTTTTCCAGCATCCTTTATTGGTTATATCAATAGCTATTTTTTACTAAGTTCCAGCATCACTAGGGTCTTGATTGCAGAGCTGGGATGATGATGGTGATGGTGATGGTGATGGTGATGATGATAATTTCCAATTATAGGGGCACTGACCATATTTAAGAGGATTTATGAGATGATTTATGTATGTTATTCTCATCTCCTACTTGGAGAGGAGGAAGGATGATATGCTTCTTTCCAGAAGACTTGAACTTGGTGGGGCCATCTCCCTTTCAGCTCATTAGCCTTCAATAAGCATGACATTATAGCAATACTATTTGGCACTTACCATCCACAAAGCACTTGGCAAATATTAGCTTATTAGTTCTTCGAACACTCATGAGAGTTTTCTAAGTATGTATTATTGTTCCTATTACTTTGGCTTCATTGAGGGACAAGGGGTGGGCATCTATTTAACTCATCTTAAAATGTAGAGGGCATTGTAGGAAAAGCCAAGAATCTAACTTAGAAACATTCTGGGACTGTTTTCTGGCCCCAGGACCACATGCTTCACTTTCCATGGAAAATATTAGCCAATATGATTATTAATCATGTGAACTATACAAGTATATTTGAAATATAACAACATAGCCTTAATTTATTTCAGAGGCACTTAGTAACTGACTGTCACTTAACACACCTCTTTACAACCCTTCTCCTTCATATATCCAATACCAAAAGTAAAAATTATCTTTACATGTTATTTGATCAATTAATTTTTTTTTGCTTGGGCAGGAACCAGGAATCGAACCTCAGTCTCCAGCATGGCAGGCAAGAACTCTGCCTGCTGAGCCACGGTGACCCACTCTACTTGATCAATTTAGTACCTAACCCTGACTGAAGATTTAGGCATACCAAGGCTTCAAACAGAAAAATAATCTCAACAGAGACCATGGAGTCCCCCTCCTTTCTGTCCTATTCTTACTAATCGGGCTTTGTCTCCACCACTTTTTACCCCAGTGCTGATTCAGTGACAGCTTTGTGAAGGAAAAGTTATGGCGAAGCATACTGTGACCCCTGACCCCAATAAGCCTTATTCACGATTGACTCTAAGACTAGATACATAAGCTTTTATATAACTTTCAAACTCTGTATCAAGTGTTCTTCTCTCACATTTCTGGTCAAAATTTACTTTTTTCATAAGTTTTTCCAAATCTGCATCAAAATTGCTCATTAGCTCTGCTAATTTATTAAACTTCTTTCCCAGCTTCATTTTTGTATGTCCCTTTTTGACATTAACTTCAACTGAACTAAAATAAAAATATTTACATTCTTAACTTATCAGCTCCTTTTCTCAATTTTTCTCTGTCAGTGGTGCTGCTGTTCCTCCAGGTTGCCTGAGCCTCAAACCTTCTTGCTTCGCATATCTCTCCTGAAGCTCTCTCAAGGCAAAAAATGACATCAAATTTTCTCATTATTCCTTGGTTGTATGTGTCATCTTTTCCTTCTTTTTTATTCTCAGTATTACCCATTCGTTACCCAATATATAATAAGCTCCAGGTTTGCATTCAAAATGCTTTACTATAGTTAATGGTCAGATCTGACATATAACACAACTGCAATAACTGGCATTAGTCCATCTGTCACATGGGAGTAAACAAGAAGAGGGTATAGACTGGTGGAAGCAAATAGAAACGTAATGGGTTCAATTAACAGGTATCAGAAAGTGTTCCAGCTTCTAGCATCTTAGCATCTTCCGCATGCCAGAGGTTATATGCCCTCTGACATCCTGGTGGTTAGATCCCTAGTCCAGGGGTAGAAAATCCTAAAGCAAAGTTTAAAATATCAAACTCAAAACAGACAAAAATAAACCAAACAAGCCACCGCCATCAAAACCCAGGAGCCAGAAACCTGGAAGCTGCTGTTCCAGAAAATTACATAGAGGCACATTAGCAGAACTCCTAAGAATCTCCTAAGAAAGGGATTTCTTATGAGCTGAAGAGAAATGACAGGGATGCATTTAATTCTTAATGATGTGCATGGGTATCTCTTTTCTAGCATCAGGTCTATACTATTAATTATTGTCATCATTTTACTTGCAAGCTGCCCTCATTTTGTTTCCTTTGTTTTGAGTTTTTATTACTTGTAGGTTAAAATCAGTTTTAAGTATTGTTTCTGTATGTTCTTCCCTAAAGAACCTGATCCCATTGTGAAAGAATGGTAGACCCATCTGCCTATGGTAACTGAATTTTAGTTGATTGAAAATCCCACTAGGATTGAGGATTAGTGCTTGTGGCATCAATTCCCAACTCTGCAGAAATGGACAAAGTGTCGGAGATTGGGGCAGCTCTGGGCTCATAACAGAAATTTCATAAACAGATTTTTTCTGTTTCTTTTCATTTTACATTTGTTTTCTCTCATCAACTCATTGCTTATTGTCATTTTGTGAAGAAACAACAACATAAGGCAGAAAATAGCATTTTCTTGGGCAATTTGATTGTATTGGTTGCTTTGTTATTAATCAGTATAGTTATGTGTGTATTCATAAGTCTTCAATGCATTGTCTACTCTTTTGTATGACTTTGTTCCACTTTGTTAGTCCTATGTCAGACATTGTAATATATATTCCTCAAGGAATGACAGACTAGGGCAGAATGCAGCATGGCATTCATGCCAAATGGACCTGGACAACATTCTAGATTGGCAATAAATTCTTACAAAATGAATGTGTGATATTGTAGAGAAATCTATATTGTAAGCCTCAATTCTTGCCTACTCCTGTCTCTAGGAATTATAATGTGTCATTTTAAAGAAAACCTGTGCATTTTTAAAGAAAGATTATGAGAGGTTGAGAATAAAGCACGTGGTCTAGAAAATTTAAATAAAAACCTATTCCTTCTTTTTCCCTTTTCTCTACTACTTATGATTTCTTCTAACATTCTGCATTTATTCATATTGGTCATTCCAGTATCTTCATAGGTATCCTATTATATTGCTATTACATATAAATATGTATATTCATGAGTAGGTTGTAAATTAACTTCATTCCTTTAACGCTAACCTAGAAGCAAAGAGGAATGCTGTTTTCGTGGGTTATTATCCCTACACAAGAGATGACAGGAGAGGTAGAAACTATTTGGAGCTCAGTCCGAATTGCAGTTTTAAGCACATCTGATAGAGTATATGTCTGGAGGTGGCATTTCTAACCCTTTTATCAACTGGGTCCCATGGATCAGAATAAATGATAACAATAGCTCACCGCCTTCTGCTGGACAGATTTGCTACTTGAAAAACGATCAGGGCCCTATTAACAGAAGCCATACAGCCCTAATGGGGAACGGATCACAGGCCAGGTCTCCGTGCGGCTGTCTCTCTCTGTGTGAGGGGACATGACCTTGCCTGTCTTTTTCCCGGGGTTCGGTTGAATGATAGACTTCTTTTTTTTTTCCCCCTGAATTGTTACAGCAAGAGGAGAGGAAGGATTGCAGATTTTTTTTTTTTATTTCAGAAAAGAGACATGGCCCATTTTAACATCCCCATTATCTATATGTCTGCCTGCAAAAGCCCTGTTTGAAAAGGCCCTGCGGTTACACAGTGGTGACAATCCCTGTCCAGTGTTACTTTCCCTGTCCACAGTGTACCTGGGTCCATTTTCAGGCTTGGAAGGGGAATACACTTACTAACTGCCTCCAAACCCTCCTTGCACTGACCCACCCCTCAGACCATAGCCTGTTCCTTCTTTTATGCCGACGTATTTGCCGACGTATTGCAGTTTACCTTCGAGGCACAATTCAAATTTCTCATTTTTTTCACAGCAATCCTTAACCATACTGACTCTCAATACCATCTCCTTCTTTTGAACTACTATACATTACTCTCAAGACTGGGTGAAGACATTGAAACTTATTAGCACTTACCTATTTATGGTTGCAAACAAGACCTCCTTTTGTTACATTTTATTTGATTCTTCCCCTTCTTCCCCATCCTCTCTTTCATCTCCCCCATAATTGCCCAGTTATTTTGTGTTGGGTTTATGCCCCTAAAAATATATTTATTCATGAAAATTTTATATTATTTTGGGAATATTTTAGTTTCATTTCTTTTGATTTATATAGACAGTATTGTGCAATAATTTTTTCTGTCTTGCATACATATTTTACTCATCATTAGAAAAAATAAGATAGACAGATATTAGATATATTGATAGATGGATAGATAGATCAGGTAAAACCTTACAGGATCATTTTTTCTTTCTTTTTTTTTTTTTTTACTTTTTTATTGTATAGTATAACATATATACAAAGCAAAGAAATAGAAAAAGCAATAGTTTTCAAACCGCTCTTCAACAAGTAGTTACAGGACAGATCCCAGAGTTTGTCATGGGCTACCATACAGTCCTCTCAGATTTTTTCTTCTATCTGTTCCAGAATGAAGGAGGCTAGAAGGCGTAAATATTTTTTTACCATCACAATTGACTTTTTTCCTTCTTTTTTTTGGTGAAAAATAACATATATACAAAAAAGCAATACATTTCAAAGCACAGCACCACAATTAGTTGTAGAACATATTTCAGAATTTGACATAGGTTACAATTCCACAACTTTAGGCTTTTACCTCTAGCTGCTCTAAAATACTGGAGACTAAAAGAGATATCAATTTAATGATTCAGCATTCATATTCATTTGTTAAATTCTATCTTCACTGTAAAACTCCACCATCACCTTTGATCTTTCCTTCTCTTTAGGAGTGTTTGGGCTATGGCCATTCTAAATTTTTCATATTGGAAGGGACTGTCAATATGGGGTAGGGAGATGGAACTAGCTGATGTTCTGTAGAGGCTGGGCCCTCTAAGTTTCAGGACTTATCTGGACCAGGGACCCATCTGGTGGTTGTAGGTTTCCAGAAAGTTACTTTAGTGCAAGGAACCCTTGTGGAATCTTATATATTGCCCTAGGTGTTCTTTAGGATTGGCTGGAATAGCACTGGTTGGGGGTTATGATAGGTAGCAAGGTCTAACTAAAGCTTACATAAGAGCAAACTCCAGAGAAGCTTCTCGACTCTATATGAACCCTCTCTGCCACTTATACTTTACTAGTTACACTTCTTTTCCCCATTTTGGTCAGGATGTAATTGTTGATCCCATGGTTCCAGGGCTGGGTTCATCCCTGGGAGTCATCTCCCACATCGCCAGGGAGACTTTTACCCCTGAATGTCATGTGTCACGTAGTGGGGAAAGCAAACATTTCACTTGCACAGTTGGGCTTAGAGAGAGTGAGGCCACATCTGTGCAACAAAAGAGGTCCTCCAGAAGTAACCCTTAGGCACGCCTAAAGGTAGTCTAGTAGTGCCTCCTCTACCTACATAAGCTTCACAAGAGTAAGCCTCAGGATCGCGGGCATGGCCTATTGATTTGGGTATCCCTAAAGTATGACACGGTATCAGGGGATTCCCTAATGGTAAGGTTTAATAGTTTCCTCTTCTTTCTCCCATTCCTCAGGGGACTTTTACAGGCTCGATTTTGAAGGTCCAGTGGAACCAACATGAGAGAAAAAGGCAATTTAAATGAAACTGTCTTATTAACTGTTTAATTTTCACTTAAAACTTAAAAACAAACAAGCTAACAGAAGGAGACAGGAAAAAGTCAATGGACAGGAAATTCCAGTATTTCCAAGAAAGTTACATGAATCCATGACAAATGAATGAGGTACAGTTTTAGTCCCTCTTACTTAAAGATGAGAAATATCAGCCCATCACAGAGAGAACAAATGCCTACATTTTGGGTCAGGTGACATGTATTTGCCCTTACCAGGCATGAATTTGAATGTCCATATCTGTCCCTTCCTCCATCCCCAGCTGAAGAAGTTGCAAATTCTGAGAATTTCAGAAGCCAGATTGCTTCAAATATGTAAATTATTTTTATGTAGGGTGAGGACTGGATTGCATTATGACTTTATGTGCCCTGGACAATTTTGTCTCATAGATAAAAGCAGCCAGTAACCATACATATATTTATAATATTTATAAATTATATTTATATGTATTTATTTAAATATGAATGTTATTTATATATATTAAAAATAAATATTATTTATAATATTTAATTCATAGATTATATATTTTTATGTATATATAGATAGATATAGATAAATTTGTGACTATTTTGTTGAAACAAAGATGAATACAATAATTCAGACTGGATTCACTATTATATATTCATTGTTGTTATATTCATTAATCTTCTGATTTTAGAAGCAATTCAATTAAAGCATTTTCTTGGTCCCCTAAAATCATCGATGGACCTATCATGGTAGTTCACGGTACCTAATGGATAAGTCAGCCCTGATTCCATGGAAGAATGTAAATTATCTGTCATTCCAAAGACATCAACAATTGGCACTATAGTTTGTAAAATATTTAGACATTATCTTTTTAGGTATTTACAACATCTCTGTGTAACAGGTATTAATAGCACCATTTTTAGAAATATTGACACTAAAGTTCTGAGTGTTGTAGTACTATCACAATCTAGAATCAGTAAATAGCATACTAATACATGAATTCATGTCAGATCTTAAAGAGCCAGTGATGTTTTTTCCCTATTACATGATCTGTGCCAGATTCAGAGTTGCTCTTGTTTTATGCTTAGCCATTCCTCTTGCTACATATAGATAAATCCTATCACTATCTCAATATGAAACTTAGGCTCCTGTTCCTCCATCATATAAGCTTTATCTGACATATAAATGATTGAATAAATGTATCATATTGAAAATATGATGAATGCAAATATAAAAGGCACTATTTATGAGTCTTACCTACTATCCTTAACCTCTGGCACCTGCACCCTTACCAGCCTACCAAACATGAAAGCAAAAAACTCTAAGATAATTAGGGAAATTTATTTTTGAAAACTTGCATGCACCTTCCTAAAGATTTTTATGGGATTGGTCCATTAACCAATGTGTTGTGTGTCTGGACAAAATTCATTTTTCTAAAATATCTGAACTGTAGAAGCTTGGTTCTTAAATTAAAGGCAGGTAACGTAAGTGGCCATATTTTTCAGAGTCTGTATAAAAGTAAACTCTTCCTGCTGTCTGAGAGTCATTCTCTTGTCTTTGGGGAGGAAACTTTGTAGTAAAGAATCCCTGTACTCTGATGTGCCATTCATCTGTCAAGCTCTTTCATTTTAAAATAATGAGCAGCGAAGAGTTTGAAAAACTAAATCTATTAAGAATATTTATGCAGGAGAACTATCACTAAACACCTCCATTCACTCATGTAATGAGATTGGCATCACGATAAAATTCTTGTCTTGTAAGATAATGATCTTATGGCTTTTTCTGGCTCTTAAACCAAAGATAATTGGGTTAATCTCTGCGGGAAGTCCATCTGTTTCCAGTAAACCATTTTAATTGTGGATGACTTTATTTCAGAAATGTAGGAAAGGTCTTACCACTTGTTTCCTGATCCTAGGAAAGACAAGAATGGGTGTCAAAATTCAAAATCTAGATATGTGGGAAAAATTATTGCTTCAGTGCATTTTCCAGTTTAAAAATAGTTTGATAATGGCACTATATTACATCTGTTTGGTGCTTTTCATTAAGCGTTTAAATAATAAACTTTTAGTATTAATATTTGTACAGTGCTCCTGAGATATGAATAAAGAAATACGTTAATGTTGCACAGGTAACTAGTGAATGCACAGACAAAGGTATAAAATAAAACCATAAGATTGTGCTCACACAAACCTTGCATGGATTGTACCCTGCATATAGCATTTACTCATTTACTCATATATACATTATACTGGGGTATAGTCTAATTGTTTACATATAAGAATCCAATTTGTCCAACATTATTTTGTAAGCTCACTGAAGATAGAAACAAGATATATACCTTGCCTTTTATAGCTCACAGTTGCTAAGCATTTATCAGGTGCTTAATACATTTTTTTTCTGAACAACATATTAATTCATATTTGAGTCAAATAAGCAATAATCTTAAGACTGCAATGGGTTTTACGTGGTAAGTTAGAGAAATTTGTCAAACAGATTTACATCATTTTATGTTTTCTTTTCATGTATGTTAGCACACTTGTTGAAGCAATATTTAAATATAAATGCTTTCTCCCTTCTAGACTCTAGATTTAGGCTAGTGGATACAAATTCCCGTTCTGTCACTTCTACCTGACAGTAATGTTATGATGACTGAGCTGCTGTTCTGGTTTGCTAGCTGCCAGAACGCAATATACTGGATACAGAATGGCTTTTAAAAAGGGGAATTTAATAAGTTGCTAATTTGTAGTTCTAATGCCAAGAAAATGTCCCAATTAAAACAAGTCTATAGAAATGTCCAATATAAGTCATCCGGGGAAAGATACCTTGGTTCAAGAAGGCCAATGAAGTTCAGGGTTTCTCTCTCAAGTGAGAAGGCACATGGCGAACACAGTCAGAGTTTCTCTCTCATCTGGAAAGGCACACAGTGAACATGATATCATCTGCTAGCTTCTTCTCCTGGCTTCCTGTTTCATGAAGCTCCCCAGCAGGCATTTTCCTTATTCACCTCCAAAGGTTACTGGCGAACTCTGCTTCTCATGGCTATGTCATTCTGCTCTGCTCTCTCTGAATCTCCAAAATGTTTCCTCTTTTATAAGACTCCAGAAACTTATCAAGGCCCACCCAAATGGGTAGAGACATGTTGTCACCTAATCCAGTTTAACAACCACTCTTGATTAAATCACATCATCCAGGGAGAGGACCTGATTACAGTTGCAAACATACAATGTTGAATAGGGATTATTCTACCTTTTTGAAATGGGATTTCAATTAACACATACTTTTCTAGGGTCCATACATCCTTTCAAACCAGTACAGTTCCCAATATGTAGTAAGCACTATCTCTATCTGCATTAGGCATTGCTGTACTCATTACAATTATTGAGAACACTGCATCTTGTGCACAGACTTGTGTTTGCAGACAAGTTGCCATGATGCCCTTAATTCTCTTATTTTTTTGCCTAGATGAAAGTATACAAATTCAAGAACTACAAATTTATTTCTCAGTCTTGGTCACCTGCCCTTTCCATTTACCAAGAAGCAGATTCTGCCCCAGTATAACAGTTCTCAACTTCTTATTTTTAGATTTGAAAGAACTTGTTTCTTCTATATTCATCACCTTACAGTTTGGGAAATGAGATCTAATAAAGGTGAGCTGCTTGCTGTCATACAGATAAGAGTTAGAACTTCCAGTCAATCACATTATAGCTTGCATTCTATAGAAAGAAGTTAACAGGGAGCACAAAATAAATTTTTTTACTTCTGACATTCAATATATACTTAATAAACACCTGCCATATGGCAGAAATTATACTGGGAACAAAACCAGAGACTCTCTCTGCCATCCTTTTCCAATTTGCTGTCTAATGGGAAGAAGCAACCACTAAACAGAATTATGATTATATATGTAGTTGCAGCTTTGACCAGTACTATTTAAGAGAAGGATGTAGTGCTGAAAGAATGAATCATACAGAGTTTTAATATGGAATGGGTGGCCAGGTAAGGCTTCTTTGTGGTTGTAACTACTGAACTGGGATTTGGGGTGGCCATCTGGAGGAAAGATGTGTGTGAGGCAGTGTTCCCAGGCCAGAGAACATCATGTGCAAAACTTCTTTAATGAAAAGGGCAGGGCATGTTTGAGAAACTGAAAGCAATTTGACAAGATCGGAGTATAGAGCTCAAGAGGCAGCTGTAGAGATACATAAAGCCCAGATTATTCAGGACATAAAGCCATGATAAGGAACATGTCCTTCTAAAAGTGTAGGAAAAACCACCACATGTCATAAACAGAGAGAAGATATTGTCTAATTTATGTTTCTGAAATTCCACTCTAGAGGGAGGGTAGGGACCCAGGAGACAGATTTAAGGAGATCCTCTAGGAAGCTGTTCTGATGCTTATGATGAAATGATGTAGTCTGGGTGAGGATGTAGCAGTGCAGGTGGAAGAAATCAGAAAGTCAGTGGATTGGGGAGATACTCAAGAAGAAAACATTATTTTTCTTTTATTTATTGCTTTCAATGATCTTACCATCTAATTGAGGGGGATAAAGCATTTAAAGCATAATAATGCTAATTTATTATGATAATAATAAGTACAGGCATGCAGAGTCAATAGATGTCATTTAATATAATTGTAGTGAAGGTTGGATTAGCAAAGTATAGTTCTGATGAGACTACCAGACATGACATAGGTGGCTGAGAAAACAAGATAGAGCAGTAAGATTAAGCATTACATTTTTGGATCATGACAAGATCTACAATAGCTTTAGAAGTTCTGATAAGGGAAGTTTGAAGGGCAGACGGAGTAATCAGGGAAAGCTCTATGAAGGAGAGAGGACTGAACTGACCAGGTCAGGAGTTAGGGTTTGGTTAACTGGAGGGTACAGGGAAGTTCACCCCAGTAAAGACAATGTCGTGCTTTTTAGAAAATGCCAAATTAGTCCAAGGCTACGAAAAACTTCAGAAATGGATGAGAACTTTGTCAAGGAAAGAGAGCTAATGTGTCCATATATATTTAGATGTCAATAAATAATGCAAGAGCAGAAAATCAATTTAGTGAAAGACAATCCTTCTTTCAACTTATCCCTAGAATGTCCTAAAATGGTGGAGTTAGACACTGTTTTGCCCTGAAATGACTCCATGGGGATCAGTGGAAACCTTTTAATTTGGAGCAACAGCCCAAGCTCAATGTAAAGATGAGTTTCTACTTTCTAACTAAATGTAACATACTTGAATGCTTAGAACAAATAGCCAGAAAATAAATATTTTCTATAAGGTGCTGGAAAACTCAAATCTGACTGTCAAGGAGTTGAATGTACTTCACACTGCTGGGAAAATTGCATTAGTATCTGGAGCAACTAATATCAGTAGGTGAAGGAGATAAGTAATGAGGCAGAAAAAGAACAAGAAGACTGGATGTACAAAGCAATCCATGGTGAGACAAGATACCGATTTGAAATTACAGTTGATTACAATGGTAGGGGGGAAAGAAGGCAGTATTTTCTCAGATGTTGCGAACAAGTGACATTTCAAAGCAGTTGACTTACCTAATGACTTACCTGAGTCAGCTACCACTGCCTGCCAACCCCTCCTGGGGCAAGATGTAGGCCTGTAACCCACCCACCTTGCCTGCCTGCCCAACTCCTGGACATTCCCACTCCACCTAAGCCTTGAGAATCCGCATCAAAAAAAGAAAAAGTAAAGTTCAGCTCTCTTTGTTTATAAAAAAAGTATTTCTTGGTTAGAATCTCTATTCAAGACTGGAACAGTGATAGACAAAAATATATTATTCTAAGGCTGCAGTATTTTCCACTGATGAGCTACAAGTTCCCCAAAGTCTATTTGCTTGTGTTATCAATCAGCCTACCAATTAATCCATCAGAAATTGTCTTGTGAGTATGTACTGGGTGCAAACAAAGCACTGGGTCACTCAGATCACTGAGGCTATCTCCAGAGTGTTGAGCATACAACATAGTGTTATAGGACAAATGAATGATAAGAAAACAAGTGTTATAGGACTTAAAATTCACTGTAGATTGATGGGATCAGAGCTGTTATCAACCAGGGGAAATGTGAGCTGGGTCTTCAAGGGTGAGTAACATTTTCTCAGGCACGAGGGAGAGAATGTATTTTCAGGAAAGGCAAGTGTTTAAGCCAGAAAAGACAAACTTCCATGTTTGAAAGGAACAGTAAGAATGAGAGTTCATTGGACCCATTCTGTTCCTTCAGAAAAGTCCTGGTCAGAAGGGCTGAATGAGGTTCTATCAAAGGAGTTTAGACTGTCAGACTACCAAGAAAGAGTGACTTTATCAAATACAGACCACAACGATTCTTGAGAAAATTAGAGGTTTAATGAAAAAATAGTGTTTTAATAATTTGACTGTTGGAGAAGGGATAGGTTGAAGGAAATACTGATGTTAGAGGAACAAGGTTAGAGGTTTTACAGGGGCTCAGGTGTGAAGAAATAATGGTCTGACTTATATTAGAAGCAGCAGTGAGAACATGGAGGGAGCACAGAGCAGGAACCATCAGACCATGGCCAGTCTTTCCTCACCAGGTGGTCCCAGGCTCCACCCTCAGAAGGGATGGACTCAGTAATGGGTCTAAGACTTGCTCAGATGTTCAGAATTCCAAAGCAAAAGCTTGAGAGGACTGAGGTAGGAGGTGGGCAAAGCCCACTGGCCAGGCAGAACTCTTGGTGCTGCACAAAGGAATGATGCCCTCGGAGTTGTGTGATGCTGAGATGCAGGACACAGCCAAGAGAAGAGAAGGAGGTGAGGGCCGAGCTTAGAAGGCCTAGGAAAATTCAGTGGGGGCAGAAGAAAATAGAGCTGGAGTTGAGTCAAAGACAGTAGTCACAGCAGTCCCCAAGGGTTTCATTTGTGTCAATGGAGGCTATTTGATAAAGGCTGCTTTCTTATGGGGCACAGTTTACCTCAGCTGCCCCTCTCTGTGGGGTTATATTCCACTTTTTAAGCTTAATGGGGGTTGATTCCATAGAAAAAGAGACTGCAGTGTTCTTAATTTAGTTAATGAAATTCTTTCCTTAGAATTGGCACTGCCTGTCAGTAAGCGTGGACTTTCACCTCAGCCTTGGATCATACTGGCTGAACTTTATAACCACCCAGAGAGCTTTAGAAAAGAAAATGGGGGGCCCCACTCAAAGTCCTAATCCTTGTGGTGAGGCAGCAGCAGAAGTTTGTTTGTTTGTTTAAATGTCTGAGTGACTCTGAGGAGCTTACACAGTGTCTAGGTTGAGGTGTGTTGCAATGTGTATTTCCACACCAGGCTCACCTCAGGGGCTGGTCAATAAAGTAGGTGGCTGGGCTGCACCTCTGCATCTCTGGAGGAGGCCTCAGCAATCTGCATTTCCTAGAAGCTCTGCATTTTGAGAGCTAGTGACTTAAATGGATGCTGCTTCCCTTGAACATCCCCAGTTGATGAGTGGGGTTCAGGTCTAGGGGAGGACACTTAAAATGAGATGTTTCCCTGAGTGTTGCTTTTGGGTTCTGAAACAGCAAAGATGGCTTTAAAACTCTTCTCTGAAAATGTACAACGATATCACTGGGTCTGGAGGTTACATTCTGAGTGGAGGCTGGTTCCTTGAGCTGCAGAAGAGTTTTCTCTAAAGCTGCCAAATCTTTTAAATAAATGATGACTGAAATCCTTGCAGCCCCAAAGACGGCAGGAAAGTCAATCCTGAGGAACTGTATCTGCCAGCATCATCACCTTCAGATACTTCCTGAGCTTCTGCTCAGTGTAGGGCACTGAAGAAGGCCCCAGAAATACAACTATGCAGGAAACACTATCATGTCCTAACAGATATTAAAATCACATTATGAAGGAAAGTCAAATACAGAAAATGTAAAAATATAAGTTTTTCCATATTTCTCTATGTTTCAGTGATAACCGAGGTCAGAGTTGGTTTAGTTAGCTGCTGTTTCCATTTTATGCTTGACATATCACGTGATCTTACAATCCCAGGAAATACCACTTTTCTATGGCCAGGGCAATAAAAACACATGGTCTTTCTGAATAATCATAGTTTTACAATGTAAGTATCTGTTCCAAATAAAGAATCAAAGCCCAGTGATTATGACCAATAGATTCAGCAATCTCTATTTGCACCTCCCTTTATCATAGTCAAAACATTCACCCAAAAAGACATCTGGAATTCATTCCTTGCACCATTTTGAAACTGTTGGCTTTATCATATATGTAATTTTTTTTTGCCATACAACCAAGTTTTTCATTCGTCTGTTTTTTACTTACTGTATACATCCCAGGAATTAAAAAAAAAAAGAAAGAAAAACCATTGCCTTATTATCCAATATCATTTTCTTTGCTTGTACTTTTTAGCACGCTTCAATCACCTTACCCTCCCCACATGGTTAGTAAATGATCACCTACGTTCATGAAGCCACTTAACGATCAAATATTTTATATTTACTGCCCACTGGCATCTAAATCATTATCATTATCGTTAACCAACTGCTCTGAAGCATGAACCAGTCCAGTACATACACTGAGCAAGGAAAACGGTTCCCAGTCGTGGGCAGTGAAAGGAGGCCAGATGAGCTCAGTGCAAAGGAGTAAAAGATGGTTGGATACCAGCCTAACAACCAAAAGGGAGTTAATATCAGCCTTTTATTCATGCCCCCCAAGAGGTTGATGTAAATTTAAAGTTAAGTTTACCCAGAACTTGATTTAACTGTTTACTAGTAAACATCGTCAAACATTTGGAGTTGATTTATCTTAACTGGAATGATTGCATAGTCCTGTAAGTAAATTTACCAATCGGATAAACTTTCCATCCCAGGAATAAATGGGATGTAAGTTTCCATTACTCGTTGTGAATCTATCTATGACTTTATTAGTTATTAGAATCTAAAACATGTTTCTTTTGATTTGCTCCTCGTTTAAATTATGGTTTAGGATTATGTCAGTTTTTGCTGTGATTCACTCTGTCTCACATTGATAACTTTGAACAGGAAGTTTACCTAAGTACTAGACAAAACAAGCACTGCAAACTGTCTCTCATTCTTTCAGTCTCTCTGTCTCTATCTCAGCCTCTCTCATTCTCTCCCTTTTTTCTCCCCATGTCTCTGAGGAGGAAATATATACATTTACATCTATACATGTCTATACACTCACACACATTTTAAAGGTAAGGTTCTAATCCATAATGTGAATCTCTATAGAGAATATTTTTTTATAGAAGACCTGTCTTCCTCATTCAGTTGAGTGGGACCTACTGAGTGCCAAGGGCAGGCTAGGCACTGAGTCAGGTGATGAGAGGCTTCATATGTACATAACAAAGGTTAGTAAATGCCTTTCAAAAACATTTACCTAACAAGAAACCATATGCTCATATTATAACTCATTATTCACGTTGGCTTTAATACTGAGAAAGAAGGATCGCATAGCAGAAAGATAGCTTGCCTAATGACCAGAAGACCAGAAAGATAGCTATCCTATCTTGGGCAACTTATGACTACTTTAGGTCCCAGCAGCCATGAATGTCGAGTTCATTTCCCTTGCTTATCTTATGGGATTGTTGATGAAGATCCAACAATATAAAAGAAACAATAGCTCAAATTATTCTTACCAAGAGATAGGTAATACAGAAGCAAATGCACCAGTGCTTATTAAATGCATTTTTAAGGATAAAAAGATAACTGTTGATAGAGATGCACAGGTGCCACAGATGAGTGAGAAATCTCAATCTACATCCCAATGCTCTTCACCCTTAGTTATAAAATTGCTTTACTATACTTCAAAAGTGAACCTTAATTCGGGATGGCAACATATTTCCTATCTCCTGGCTCTACAGTAGTTTGGTAGTTTTAGCTACTGGAAGTGTTGGTTGAAAGATTTAGACATCAAGTGCAAGCTCAAAGGAAAACTTTCCTAAGAAGTGGGCAAAGGGCAGTGGAACATGTCCAGAACATGCTGACACCTGGGACCCTGGCCCGAGGCCCAGGCACTGAGGTCAGTGTCATGGAAAGCCCATGTTAGGCATTTTCTTTCTTTAGTTTTTCTTAACCTTCATTTAATCCCTTTCAGAGAAAAGACTAATCTCTGTTTTGATTACCCATTTAACAGGTAGGTAAACTGAAGAACTGGATGATCAACTGGCTAATACCCCCCAAAGGTTTGAGTTCCAGCTTGCTGAAAAAAGAGTGAAGGGGTGAAATCATTCAGATAGGCATTAAGCAAGTAAATAGTGAGCACCCTCTATCTGCACAGCCCTGAGTCTAGATGACAGGCAGGTTTTGTAGCCATCCTGAAGAAACAGGATGGGACCCCACTCAAAATTGGGTTCAGCTGTCAAGACCAATGTCACATAAATATATAAAGAGGGTATGTAAAGGCTTATTACATATATAATGAGGCTTCCTTGGGCGAGCAGGAAAGGCCTCCCTGGCTGGTATGAAAATGGCTTGGAAGTACAAGGAAAGGAGTTTTCATTGGGGTTAGGGGTAAAGTTGGAATGTACGGGCACAGGATTGATGCTTCTTGCACAGGGGTGCTACATGGTTTAAATTTCCCACCCATGCCAAAGGAGGGAGCATTCAGGCTTTCTTAGCAGCTTTTATCAGATGTGGGGCCAAGGGGAGGAGAGAGAGATGACGCTTAAAAGTTGTCAGCAAACAAAAAATGAAGCCGGACTTTTTATTACAGAGGTTAAATCTTGTGCCCAAGAGCCTTAAAACATAATCACCACCACAAGCCACAGGCAAAAATTTTAAAATAACAAAGATGGAAAGTACAGTTACTGTCAACTAGCCATAATTTGATTAGTATCTCAAAGTGATTCAGACAATAGGCAACATAGGAATTTAGAGCTCAGCCACATCATGAAGAAGATAATCAGGAAATGTTCCACAAATGAGGAAAATTAGGGCTTGAAACATGAGTAGGATTTGACTAGGCCAAGACAAGAGAAAATTTTTAAGCCAAAATGCCCTTCTCACTATGTATTTGTGTATTGAAAACATATACACTTTTTTTCATCTTTTTAAGAAGATCTACGTACATACACATGCAGAAAAAAATCAGCTTTAAACAGTCAAAGTTTATGATAGAATTCATGACCCACTGTGCATGCAATGTTCAGAGACAAAGAAAAATATATTTTAACTTTTGAATAGGGTATTTATTATTTTTATGATTGCTACCTTTGTTTTCCCATTCATTTTCCCTTTGCACATTTGTTTGGAGGTTCTTACAGATAGGTGGGAAAGTGGGTAGGCAGAGATGTCCAAACCTTAAAGTGGCTTTCCCTGGGGTCAAAGTAAATCACTGCATAAATCAACATACACGAGAATTTCACAGTCTCTCAGCCTCAGGAGGACTTTTGAAACCTGACATGCCGGAGCGTTTCAAGTCGCCTTTGTATAATTTTCAGGGTATTCTCAGCATTACTCCCTCACTGCTTCCTACGGAAATATTAGAAGACTTCAGAGAGCAGTTTTTTGGCTTTGAAACCTCCCGATATTTTTAAACCCACAGCTTTGCTTGTGACCCTCAACTGCCACAAGTAACCTCATAAACTGGATTGTCAGAGCTGAGAGAGAGTGGGCCCTTGGTTGACCAAATAGAAAGGAAATATCGCAGAAGAAATCTCCTGGTAGATTTCTCCCTACCCTCAAGTGAGGAGTTGGGAAGGCCTCAAAAGTCCTTTGTCTTCCCTCAAAAACAAGGTCCATAGGGCCTTGAACAATTTGTAAAGCACAACAAAAGAAATGAAGATAAAAACTTTACCTACCCTGCGGCAGGGTTTTATGCATTCATACACAGTTTCAGTGGGCATTCTGCAGCTCAGTGGGAGTAACTGAGCTGCAAGGAGATGCTTTCCTTCTTTATATGAGGGGAAGGTAATTCAATTATTAAAGTGTTAAATTGAAAAGTGATATATATATATATATATATATATATATATATATATATATATTCCTAGTCTGATTTATTTTAGTGTGAGTGATAGTGGGACAGTGAGGTGAAAAGAGATAATGAGATAATGAAGTGCAAGGAAATTACAGGGTTAGTACCCTTTCCATGCAAAAGTACTTCATTTCCCAAGTAAGAATCCTTGCTCTTGAGGACTGGCAATACTTCCAGCGTTTTCCCATTATAGATCTGTTAAGATTCATTCAACAAATATTTATTGGCATCTACTATTTCCTCTCCTATTTTCCAGGATATGATAAAGTTTTTGGTTTCAGGAAGCTTCCAATCTGGTGTAAAAAAATGGGTATGTGAACCAAGATTTATAAAATAGTTTGATAAATGCAATGAAAAATTTAGGGATTAATTTCTTCTAAGAATGGAAATTAACCAATAAGGGGCCATTCACATGGATCAGGCAGAGGAATTACAGAGAAAGGATTCACAAGCAATGGTATGCTCTATATTATCTATTGATGAAGTGGAGATACACAAATACACACACACATCTTTATAATACTATGAAGCAATGGAACAAGCTACTAGGAAAATAATCTTGCCAGAAGATAATATACTTATCTAGCATTTTATTATTTCACAGTCCTTTCTCAGCCATTACATCTCACTGACCTAAATGATATTGTTAGATATTGGTGTTCTTGTTTCAAAAGAATATAAGTTAACTGGGCACAGTCGCAAATCAATAAGAGTAGAGCATTTTGAATTCAAGTTTTCTAACTTCTAGGTGAGTATTCTTTCAGAACTTTTGCCTTAGCCAGAAAAGTCTTTATCAGAGTAGAGAAAAGAGGAGGGCCAAGGCAGAATGTACATATAGGAAACAAAGTCTGCTTAGCAGGAGGTGTAAGTTTGAGTAATTTGGTTAGAAAGGGACCATGGGCAGTTCTTGGCATCTTGGTGATGGGATCCACAGAGCTAGTTTCTAAATGAGTAATGAAACATACAAAGCACAATGAAATATAAAAATAGCAATGTGACATAAAGCAAATTATGGGATCATGATATCTTTGCATACTGGTAAGAAATCCAATAGAAATGGAGAGAAGAGAGAGGATAAATTGGAGTGGAAAAGTTTTGTGGGAAAGGTTCTACATGAAGACGACATAGGCACGTGAGGTAACCTATGGGAAGCAGGAAGATTATTCCTTCTCAGAAGGCCCAAGAATGAAAAGGCATGGGGTTAACACACACACTGAGATTTTTAAACGAACAAGATGGACATAAAAGAAGTTCATTCTGGGTGGTATAAGTAGCCTCAGCAAGTCTCGATGTTGAGACCTCTTCTAAAAGTAAGTGTGTCAAGCACAGAGTTTAAAACTGAGGCTGACTGAAGAAGGTTTCGAATATGAAATATGAAGAGTGGGGCAATAAGAAGATATGTAAAAGGATTGAGAGGTATATAAACACCCAGTTCGGATTAAATAGCCAGTATGTTGGTCTTCTACACTTATACTTGGCAGACCAGAGACAGAATACATGAAATCAGGAGGTGAATGCTCTGATTTGGGGCATTGTTTTGGATTAATGTGAAAAATACTGGGTGGTGGTGAGGACCGTATTATTTCTGAGATAGTAAATCTCAGATAAAAGATGAACTACACGAGGCCCTAGAAATAGAAGAATAAAATCAAGCAAGAGAAAATAATAGGGGAAAGTTAATGATAAAGTTGAAAATTGATAAATTGGACAATAAAATTAGAAAGTGTGTTTGAATAAGTTCTATTACTTAAGGGAACTTAAGTAGATCCCTGATTATGAAAAATATATGGCCACATATAAATATATATATGATATATATATATATAGTATGTAAATAGAAAAATATAAATCATATATATAGCCACAGATAAGTCATTTGAATTACAAAAGACTATTTGTGAATTTATGTGAATACATTAGAAAATCCAGGTGATTTTCCTATAAAATTATAAATAATTGAATTGAAATTGAAATTAGAAAAAGTTAAAAAAAAAAACTGTAGAAGAAATTGAAAAGTTTTGTTCCATAATTGACATTTTCATTACACCAAGCCCAGATAGAATTAGAGTGATTTCTAATTTTCTAGGATAATTCCTGTATCTTTCAAATTATTCCATAGCATAGAAAAATTCAACAAACATCTCAATTCATTTCAGGTGGCTAAAAGTTTATATTTACATTAAAGTTAATAAATAAGCTAATATTATAAAGTTCATATGTATAAAATATCATGGAAATATGACTATGCACCCTTCTCACTTATGACTTAGGAGACAAAAACCCTAATAATAATAAACATTGGGTTGCCATAATATCATGTTGCACATGCATTTCACAAATATCGATGTTTTTTGGACCAGCCTTCTGATTGCAGGTTTATCAATTATTACTGTCATGTTATATTTGGCGAACCAGTTCAGACAGATAGTAAACTTCTGAATCTCCTTCAGTAGGTATAATGTGGAGCTGAACCTCAGTGCTATGGTTTAATATCTGCTTCGTCTCCATGGCCCTCAACCCCATTGTGGGCATGAGGCAAAGGCTGCAAGTTTATCCTTTCCTTGACCATTGTTGGCTCAACTGGATATTGTCCCTCCCTCTGATGATATTAGTTAGAATGTTTTCCATTGGACATTTGCACAGTTGCGCTGACACTGGCTACCTTGTCTCTGACACCAGTCGATCCCAGCCAGAACAAAAGCAATCCCTGAAAGACTAGATGCAAAACCCAGGTAACGGGGAGGATAGAGGCTTCGCTGCCAGTCATTTTCCTGCACTACTTGTATTACACTCCCCAGTATTTTTAGATAAATGCAGCAGTGGAAGGGAAATGCAAATGGCAGGGAGACCGTGGTAAAGTATGATGCTTCTTAGGTGAGAGCTTAGTGGATTGGCGAAATCAGCATTTAGATCTTCAGTGAGAAACTCTTACTCATTCATTCAAACTATATTTATTAAGCACCCGCTGGACTGACATGGCTTGCAATGAAAAACAGGTTTCTTGTTCTTGTGAAATTTGAAACTAAGCAGGGGAGATAGATTCTCGGCAAATAATTATCTGAAAACCACCTTAATGAAGTTTTGTTCTAGTACTGGCTGACGTCCTAAAGGCCAAGTAACTCCTGGATACACTTTACATAATGAAGTTCTTAAGAGGTTGTTTACATTTTCTAAACCTGTATTTTCCTTTGCAGAACGGGAACAGCAGTACCAGCATTGTAATACGGTCCTGATAATACATGTGCAAGCAAATTTAAAACAAGTAGCCCTCGACTAATTAAAGTAATTATTATGAATGGTATTTTCCAGATAGTCAAAGACAAATATGCCTGAAAAACATAAATTGTTACTTGAAAGCAATGTAAAGATATGTATTTTTTAATTTTTATTTAGGGAATGAACTACTTACTATTAACATTGCAACATCACTATGGAATCATTAGAAGATAATTATAAAAGTACATAGAAACCATTGTCGAGCAAGCTAGACATGTTTAACAAATATTAAAAGAACAAAATAGTTTCGTGTGGACCATTAACAATTTTTCGTGCTTATTATTTTGATTTCTTTTGCCTTAACTTTTGGCAACCCAACAAATAATTCCCTCCTCTATGTAGGGAGGATGAAAAAAGGGGCTGGAGGATAATGATGGAATTCAGACTAATTGCCAGCTAATGTGTCCATACAGTTCAGAAAGAATAGAAAACAGTTTTAAGAAACCTTCATTCGTGCCTTCAGCACTAATTTTGTGGTGGTGAAACAACCCACATATGGAAATGAAATTAGAAATCACAGAGAAAAAAAGTCAAAGCTCAAATGAAAGTAAATTGCATAGCAAACAGTACTTACATTATGATATCAAATAAAGGAAAACATTACCAAGAAATTAAGTCACATGAGCAAAAAAGAAGAAATTTTTTCTTTGCATGTTCAAACTCCTTTGACTTAGATGCAAATCTGAAGGCCAAACATTCGACCCTTCTGAATTTCTTCATTTCCCTTTCCTATTAGTTTAATTGACTGTATCTTAAAAGCAAACATCATTTTTGCAAACAATTTGATGAAAATAATTTTCCTTTTATATAACTCCGTGAATATCTTAATCGCTTCTTCAGATGAAAACTAGTATATTGTAATGAGCCTCATAGGACAGAATAAAGGGGAAAGAATTTTTGATGTCCTAGGGGATATTTAGGACAGATTTTTGGCAAATTTTAAACCATGAAATCCATGAATTTTGAAAACTATAAAACTGTTTCCTAAGACAGAGTCTCATTTTTTTTTTTTTTTTGTCTCAACATATTACAACTGTTGCCTGAGAACGAGGGGACGAAGAGACACTTCTGTTAACACATCCTCTGAAACTGAGACGAACACTATTAAAATTATTATTGTATACAACATGATAATAATAACACCTCACACCTACATGTTATTGTGTATAACTAAATGTCCTCTTATATGGATCATTCTTTTAGGTTCACAAGTATTTTTAAGTCATAAGAAAAAAAAATTTTACTTTATACAAATTTAGTATTAGTTTTCACAAATAAAATTTTAAGATGTATCATAGACACTACAACTTGAGGATTTTTTTCACTCCCTAAATTGCTTTATCCCTATAATCATTTTTTTCCTGATCCTTTTTATTTTTCATTGTTTTTCAGAGAATTTTATAATCAAGAGCAGTTAAAGAAATTGCATTTTTATTGTTAATATAAAACATTTCTGTTTTAAAATAAATTTAATTTTCCATTATAAAGGAATATACGCAGATGATTACAATCTTGGAAATATTAAAAAAAAAGAGAGAGAGTGAGGAAACCCCCCCCCCCGCCCATTTTACCACAGGAGGAGAATTACATTTTAATATATTGATGCATTTAGTTCTGGAATTTTTCCTATGTATGTTTGATCATAGGCATTTGTAAAGTTGTACATATGGAATACTAAAAAGATAATGCTTTTTTCCTTATAAAAGTAAGATGACATTCATTTTAGATTTACAAGTACAAGATGAAAAACGTATGAAGAGTAAATGTTAAACATTTCATACCAAAAGAAATTTTACTTCTGTGCTGAAGGATCCATCTGATCAGACTAAATCTAAAGGGACATCTGAATTTGGTGTCTGTTTTGTATAAGGAATAATTCTGTATTTATAACATGACTTCCTGCAATTTTTAGTTCATTTTATTTTCCACCCATTTGTTCAAAGCCTTGGTTACCAAACTGCGGCAAGATGCCCAGTTCACTACATCTAACTCACAGGGCCCCTCAAGATATTTTAAATTACTGAGAAAACACAGCAATGTTTATTAAACACTATGGTTGCTATTGGCTCCAGATTGTTTGCAGTTTCAATAAAAACTCACATATCTCAGTAAAGTTGTTTTTTTTTGTTTTTTTGTTTTTTTATGCTACTGTAATCAAAATCAAGTATTGCATGGCAATCAGTAGGCAGTAGGAAATGAGGGTAGTGATATGTCCACTCTGATTTCAAGGTTTGAGAAGTTGCATGGTGTTCAATAGTGCAGTCAACCCATTAATAATTTATACTATTTTTCTTTCAACCATCTACCAAGTTTTCAAAATATAAATGCTTCGTAAGTTATTTGGAGCTAACTACTTAATAATTAGAAGTACTAGATATTTATTTTTGGTCTAGAACTCCACACACAGACAAAAAATTACTAAGAGACAAAGGATGCCATTAATTGGTGCCATTAATTGAGAAAGATTGTGGACCTCTGGACTAGGGTGTGTATTCAAGTAATATTTTTCAAAATTAGCATTAAGTAAATTTTATTTAAACTGTTACTCATCTAATATATATTTCTAATGCCTTTACTCATACAATGGAATTCAAATAGGCACAATATTTTTTAATTGTAAATGTTTTCTCTCAAAACACCACGGATTCAGTTCATTGCTTTTAAAAACTGAGTGAAGAGATAGATGCATTCAGAAATCAAAATCTATTTAATTTTGAAAAACAAAGCATTTAGTGTTAGTGAAGCAAATATTGAGTTTGTGACATGAATTAAAATTTTAAACAGAAAATTGTTGATGGAACAGGGACTGTGAGCTATCTTGGTTAAGTCCAGGATTATTAGACATTTCACTTTAAGACAAACATTATGAACCTGTAATTGCTAATGCAGTGAAATAGTGTGTATTTTTGCATGCTATATATAGGACGTTTTCTGGAAAAGATTTGTAGCTTTAACTATTTTTTCCAGTGAGTCTCATGATCAAGTTTGTCTTCTATTTCCAACTTTTTTTCCCACCAATATCTAAAGTTTTACAGTTACTAATTTTCACTCATTTAATAAATTAGGTTTATATTATTTTTACACTCCCTTGATCATAGACATTCTTCGTGTTAAGGAAATTGAATAAAAGACACACAAATGTTTTTTCAATCCTCTGATTTTCTTACTGGGTATGGATAAGTATGAGGAAAAAATACCACAAGATTATCTTTCAGTTCAACCAAGACATCTTTTCTCTCTCTGCAAAATCAGCAGTGGTCCTGGAAAATGGGTGTTTTTGGCCAAGCTATTCAGTATAAAGGATCGCAAAGGAGAATCCTGAAATAGCCACATAGCAAACAGACCCTGTAGAAGGAGCTGGTTATGTTGGAAAAGCAATGTGCCATTCTATTCTGGACCTTGATCTTTAAGACCAGTTGCCTTTCTGCTTTGGTTTTGGAGACTCTCGGATGCTGGCAATGCCTGTGTTGCTAAAACTCAGCATGTTGAATTCATTGATATTCATTTAAATTACTCATTTGGGCTCCCAAGAGCCTTTACTTCAATTTAGTTTTGACTTTCAGGCATCAGTGAACCAAAAATACAAAGCAAAGAACAGCCAAAACTGTAGCATCTCATTTCATTTTGAGATTGAACCTGGGAATTTGCAAGAGAAATGATCGAATTTGACACAGAGGAATGCCAGTGTTGTTGGGAATGTTTGTAAAAGCCAAGAACCTTTTCGGGAATTTGAACCTGATGATTTGGTTGATAACAAAGTAAAGAAACCAGGTAAATACCAGGTGATTATCACTTGGTTTGGGGTTTTGCTACAAACATTTTGCAGAGCTCTAACTGTGATGTGCATTAGTCACGCTACTGGAGCAGAAAATCAATAAAATGAGGTTCCAAAAATAAAATATTCTTTTGGAATATTGCTCTGAACTAATTAGCAATGAGTCATTTAAAAGGACTTACCTGTCATTAGGGAGAAAAAACAAGAAATAAAAAACAGAAAAACATTATCTACCAAAACCAGTTTCCTGACAAAACATTTGTCTGAGATGGAGGGGGAAAAAAAAAAGATTAAAAACTTCGATTCACAAAGTGACTTTTATTTTGACAATAAATAACACAGATGTCACATTGTAAAATGAGAAACTTAATCATTTTTCTGTCATGTTATTTGTCAAAATATAGAGAGGAAATAATGATAACTCATAAATAAAAGGTAACTTTCGCTGTTTGGAAGTTATAAGGAAAAAAAAGCTTCATTGGTTGATGATTTTGGATCACATACCATACAGGGTGAAAACAATTCACAGTTTGTTCACTTTTAAATTTTGTTTCAAGTTAAGTTTTTAATCTGCTAAACTCTCTAGGTAGATAAACATTTTTCTGTCAAGCAATTCTTGTAAGCTCCATTTTAAAAGTAAAATTTAGCATTATTAATATAGAGTTTCCTCATACAGTGAGGTTCCTATCTCCAAATATATATATATATGTATTTGTTATATATGTGTGCTCTAATAATCTCCAGTTAATGGAGGACCTAGCTTTGGCATTATACACGCTCCTTTAAGTAATTTTTAGATCAGTTAGACTTAGCCTGATTTTTTTTATTTCAGACAATTGTGTTTAAAATATGCAATTTACTTTGCATCTTAGAAATAGTTGAAAGAGATGCAACATTTACACTAATAAATGGTATGAGAGCATAGATGATCACAGTTTCAGATTATTTTATTTAAAAACTTAGACTTGAAATTGAAGCGTACTTGAAACTCCCATTAATAATGCCTCTACTTTTCTGAGAAATTTCAGTTTCTCAAAACAAAATTGACAACAGCCAGCAAGCAAACAGTAAAACTATGATTACTCAAGAGAAGTGAGCATCTCCCTGTTCTTTCTTTCTAATCAATCGTTCGGCCCCTTCTCTATTCCCCAATGCTGTCACCTCTCAAATCGGTAGGGAAAAAATGAGTTCAATATGAATCCTTCTCTCCATCTACTCTTCTCCCATTCTGCTTCTCTCGCTCACTCTCTTTTCCCTTCTTCCTTTGAGCATACATTTATACATTTCTCTAGGGAGAGGCTTCTGATGCCGCCTCTCAATCCAGACTCCTGGGAGCTCGAACCCCTGGAACTCCGATACCACCCCCACCCCTTTTCCCTGCCTCCAGCATCTAAGTCAATTGCACACATCCACACCCCACAGGCAGGTGTGCATAGCTGCTGACCCATGCCATGTCAGAGAATCAGTCATCCCTGGTTCAAGTGCAGAGAATCAAAGGGAGGATACAGTGAGTCCAGGAGGGTCATCAGTTTGAAGACCTGGGCAGGGGGAATATCAGATATGAGATTCAAAGAAGGGGCATGGGCTTAAAACGATTTGGGGATGGGTGAACAGTAGAGCACAAGATGACAGGGCAGATACTAGAGAAAGTTCCTGAATTCTGGAGATGTTTTGGATGAAGTATTTTGGTGGCTTTACACTTGAACTGCCACAGAGTTGTAACGAATCAGGCGCTAATCAGACCTGGACATTAGAGGAAGTATCTTTTGCTCTAGAATGATTTAACTCAGAGAATAGATAAGACAATGAACCATATTAAAGGTGTCCATTTTTTAGTTTACAGTTAAAAAAAAAACTGCTATTAAATGATTTGTGGGCCTGTGGGAAATGATCCAGTTTGGATCCTCATTTATTTATTTTTATGTGAAATATTTCATTTGTACTGAAACTCCACAAGGAGAAGAGCCACCACCTTATTTGGATACATTTAGTAGAATCATTGGCAAATCAGTTTTTATTAGGATGAAAGAGAATTCTTGGAAATTTCTTTTAAAAAGATTTTATTATAACGCTAAGCTTCATAGCTGAGAAATTAAGAATTTACCATCCAATTTAATTTAACAAAGTGCAGCAAATAATCAGAGGGTATGGAGGGGGAAGCAAAGAGAATATTATTATGAGCAAGGAGGGGAATGAGATTACAAAGCATAAATTGTATCAGATGAAGAGTTACAAAATGAACTGATGAAAGAGAGAAACTATATGAAATGTATTTGGTTTTTAATTCATCATTTGAAATAGGATTTTTATAAAAGTTTGCTTGCAAATTAGTTTAAAGCTCTTCAGAGGTTTTTTTTAAAAGCCACTTCAACCTAGAATTGAATGAGAAAGAAAAGACAAACTAATGACAAATGGTAATATATGCATTTGGAAAAGGTGCCGATGTTAAATCCTGTCTTATTTAATATTCTAATGAATTAGAAATACATGAAATTGTGAATCAAATTAAATTGGAGTGATTCTAATCCCACAGAGACTAGATAAATCTTCCCTGCTCACAAATCCGAGCCTTCCCTTCTGCTCTTTCTTAATGTCTGTGATTTTTTTCTAACTGGTTATAGCTTGATAGAGGTGGATAGGTAAAGGTACATGGCACAAGGAACACAGGAATTGGGACCAGGAGACAAACTCTTGAGTGGCACTCATCTCTTTGCTAATCGGTGATCTTGAACAAATCACTTAAATGCTTAGTATAAATATATTCTTGTACAAGATGGGACAAACAATATCTTTTTTACAATGCTTTCATTTTTTTTTTACAATGCTTTCATTTTAAGGGTAAAATAAGTAAAGAAATATTCAGACACTTTTTTTTTAGAATACATAAGAAAATCACAGGTAGTACTGGTCAATGAATTGCAGTTTCTTTATGTCTTTTGAAAATACATGGTCCAACATGCTCATTTGTCAGGTGGGGTAACCACAGCTTAGAAAAACAAAGATAGTTATTCAAGTAAACAGGCAGAGTTGGTTACAGAATCAAGTCTACTGGATATAAAATATTCCAATCCCAAGGTCAGCATGTTTTCTATTTTACTACGTGAGCTTTTGCTTTCATGTCTTCATTCCTCCTTAAAACTTATGTTTTCTGAGGAACTCATTGTGGACAAAAGCATTTTTTTTCTGTTTGTCCTATCTGGTATCCCAACAAGAATGAAAGCCTTTGAAAGGGATAATCATGTCTTTGAATGATGTCTTCACACTTAAAATGCATAAAATAGATCCTAGCAAAACCAGTTTGCAGTTAAAGAATAGTTACCAACAAATTACATTGGCACTGTCTTTCTCTTCTGGTAGGTAAAATACAATATTATAAAACATTAGATGCTTTAATCAATCAAGGAGAGCAATTTTAGAATAAAAGTACTCACAGATGTATAAACTTCAAAAGGAATGAATATTCTGTTAGTCTATTCCCTTGCCATTGAAAAGATAATTAATTAAATGTCTTTGAAAGCTGATTAAAATCATTACCTTCACCACTAGCATTTGTACCTATTCTTCTTGCTTCTATTTTTTGTGGTTTCTTTTATAGATAAAATGCAGGATTTGTCAGAGAGAAATACTTGGGATTTATTTTCTTGTTTATTAATTTGCAATAGTATATTTAAAAGATCCATTTAGTTGGGCTCAAAAGACCTGGGTTTTATATAATCTCATTGGCCACTGAATTATGAGTACTTAGACAAGTCAATTAACCTCTC